>NW_012147897.1:4673476-4884394 GCF_000956105.1 Propithecus coquereli
AGTTTCTTTTAAAGGGGATAGAACAGGCGGAGGGAGCAAGAATGGAGACTGGAATTCACAAAAAATGCCTTATTTCATAATTTTGACTTAAAATTATTATAATTGTGACTTTAAAAATTATATGTGAAGGTGCTCATTATTATTTGCTGAAATTCTCACTCTCTGCTAATGCCCTTGCTCAAAGTTCTGCTTAAGTGCTGCACCTTTCTTATAGTTTGCTAAGGACTATTTTCTTCCCTCTAAGATATAGCAGAAAAATGCCCCTACCTGCTCCATCCTATTTTCTGAGATTAGTTTTCTGCTCTGCCAGTTTGGGAGGCACTGTGGTTCTGCCCATCCCTGCTTTCACCTGGTTCCCTTTTGACCTGTGTGATTCCTCGAGGGAACTGAGTGGTAAAGTCCTTTGGGTTTAACTGAGTGAAAACTCCATTTCTTGAGGGGAGCAGTCCAGGCTAAAAATCAGTCCCTCCTAATAGGCAGCAGCAGATGCCCCCTGCATCCTGGCAGCACTAGAATTAAACCTCTCCTCTCCCACGGGAGAGGCTCAGGGCTTCTTCTGTTTAATCCGCCCACATTCGCCATGTCGTTAATGCCATGAGGATGCACAAAGAAGCAGTAGCAGGTGCCATAGGTTAAGAACATCCGTGGGAGGTATGTTTACCTTGGATTGAACTTCACCTTCCGTGCTCCCACCACCACCGGCCTTCCCTCTAAAACGGCACCTCCCAGACGGTGCTATTCACGCCCACATCTGTCTCCCTCACTCGATCGTGTGCATCCTGAGGGCAGCGACTGTCCTGATATACCTGTGTCTTTACATTCTCCTCGTGGTATAGCGCCTCCTGAATGCTCAGTGAGGGCTTCTTAAATGAGTGAACTCATGGGGAAAATGATATTGAGCAGCTTGACGCTTACTATGAAAGTGACCACCACCGCCCTCCATTGCACCCGTGGGAGGACTTGGACCAAACATTGAGAATGACTGTTACAACCTCTGCCCAACGGAATGACACCTTATAAGAGTTTGAAATGAAATATATGTTCATAAAGAACAACAATATATAAAACCTATTATACAGCCTCATTTTAAAGCCAACCCCCATCACTAGGAAAGAATGAAACATTGACAACCGCTCATAGCCTCCAGCACCTCTCCCTGGGTACAGCCCCTCCCTCTCCTACAGCAGTGGCCATGATTCTGATTTTCATTGTCAATATTCTCTTTTATTAGCAGCTTGTGACCGCTATATGTGTTGATAAAATAATATAGTTTAGTTTTGTTTTTAAACTTTATAAAACTGCAATCATATTACTGTATGTATCCTTTTCAGTTTTGATTCATTTGCTCAACACTATGTGAGATTTCTCCATGTTGCCACACGTATATGTAATTCCTTCCCTTTTATTGGCACATAGTGTTATGGTTTATGAACATTTCACCAATTAGAGAATGCTGCTGTGCTGGATTGTGGAGTACATGTCTTCAACGTCATAGGATAAAGTGATAAAGTGTTTTCTGAAGTGGTCGTACCAATTAACACTCTCCATTGGCCCAAGTCCTCACCAACTGTGGCATTCTCGTGCTTCTACCTTTTAGCCCATTAGTTTCTAGTGGCATCTACTTATTGTTGTAATTTGTACTTTTATTATTAAGAAGGTTGAGCACTTTTTCTTATATTTATTGGACATTCTCTCTTGTGAAGTACTTTGCTCATTTTTCTAATGGCTTGACTATCTTTTTCTTATTGATCTGACTCCTGAATCCTTCAGTTGGTTGTATGAATTGCAAATAACTTCTCAACCTGTGGCTAGCCTTCCACCCTCTTTCTGGTGTCCTTTGACAAATAGAGATTCTATGTTTTAAATTAGAGAAAAGCTACAAACAAGGATGTCAAAGCAGCCATCATTATCCAAAACAGTCATTACACTATTTTTTTTAGGCTTAGAATTTTTAAATCTTGTTTAAGAAATATTTCCCCATTCCAAATTCAGGACTATAGTCTTCTCTATAATTTTATAGTTTTGCCTTTCACATTGAGGTCTTTAATGGGGTTGGTTATTGTGTTTCTTTGGGGTGATGGACAAACTCAATTTTTTGACCTATGGATACCAGATGGTTCCAATACTGTTTATTATATGTCCATCTTTCATACTGATCCAAAGTATCATTTCCTTCGTATATCGAATTATCTGTGTATTTATGAGTTTATTTTTGGGCTGTGTATCCTGTTTCATTGATCTATATGTCTATCTATGTCTTAATAACTTACCTCTTTGTATTGTCACCTTTATTACCATTTTAGCCTGATTATATTGTATTTTTTCTGATGCTTTTAAGAATATTTGTTTTATATTTTATCTAATATTTTTATTTCTTTCCACGCAGGAGTTGATTTTATAACCTAGCCTCTAGTTAGTGGATATGGAAGCTCCAGTGGTATATTTTTGATCCTGCTGTAAGTCATTCTTCCTTAAAAAAAACTTTTTTGATGGTGTTCTCTTCAAGAACTGGTACCCTGGGAGCAGAATTAGCTACATCTAAGGATCAAGGGCTCCCAGAATGCCCTGGGTCTTGGGGACATGCGATCTTGGTGATGGCCGCTTTGACATCCTTGTTCCTCAGCGTGTAGATGAGAGGGTTGAGAACAGGTGTGAGAACAGCAAACACCACGTTGCCCATGATGTGGAAGTCGAGGGGTAGGTCAGCCCTGTAGGCCACGTAGGCAATGGCAATGGATGAGTAGTAGGTGCCCACCACCAAGAGGTGGGAGCTGCAGGTGGAGAAGGCTTTGGACCGTCCTTCTCGAGAGCTGATACGAAGCACTGAGGCCAGGATGCGGGCATAGGAGAGGAGCACCAGGAGAAGGGGAAGGAAGGACACCACCATGGCAATGCAGAAGCCCAGGAAGGTCTGAGGGGTGGTGTCAGAGCAGGAGGCCTGGACCACAGCCAGGTGGTCACAGAAGCAGTTGTGTATGTGGACAGTGCTATCAAATGCCATGTGGGAGGTCTGTACCACTGCTGGGATAGGCAGGAGGAGGGCGGTGAGCCAGGCACTGGCCGCCAGCATAGCATTGGTCTGTGGGGTCATGAGGACAGGGTAGTGCAGTGGGCGGCAGATAGCCACATAGCGGTCATAGGCCATGACCACCAGGATGAAGGCTTCAGAGCAGGAGAAGCTGTGGAACAGGTACATCTGCAGGAAGCAGGCAGGGAAGCTGAGGATGTGGTCCCTGAGTAGGAGTAGGGACAGCATCTTGGGGACAGTGGATGTGGTAAAAAGGATGTCCAGGGCTGAGAGGTTGATCAGGAAGAAGTACATGGGCTTGTGGAGTCTGGGCTCTGCCACCACAGCCACCAGGATCAGGGCATTACCCACCAGGATGAGCAGGTAGAAGAGCAGGAAGATGAAGAAGACAGGGAGGAAGAGGAACTCCTGTAGGGAGGGGATGCCCACCAGGTAGAAGACGGGTGCAGTGTCTTTTGATCCATTACAGGCTGTAGTACCCATGGTGGCACAGAGCTGGATGCCAGGGTGACAGGCAGCCAGTGCATCTGGAAACCAGGAAAACCAGGAGTTTGAAACAAGAATTTGCACAGTTCACTAAACAATTATTGCAATCTGAATCATTTACAACCAAGTTTAGAGGGCTGGTGGTGGCATTCAATATGGGTTCTTCCATCTTAACCCACAATTCAGTCCTTCCTCCTTCCATTGAATATTTAGGAAGTCCCTGTAGTGTGCACAGCTATGAGAGGTAAACAAAGCATTCAAGGCCCCTTCTGTCACAGGGCTTATAGTCCTAGGGGAAGTATCACACAGTTAAATACCAATCACACCGCAGATGATCTAGTTACAACTGGAGTCCGTGCACTGAGAGAGCGCCACAGCCCACACTACCTTTTGGGCATCACATCTTAGATGATCTCTTAGGTCCCTACACTCCTGTATTTTCTTCTACATTTGCTTAACGTACTAAGTGACATCCTTGTCACCATATGACCAGGGAAGGCCGATTTTTCCAAGGTTTTCTGCAACATGCTGCCTGCCCCGTCTACCCATTATCCGGATGCAGCAGCTCTGCCTACCTCTCTGCTGAGTTCTCTGGGTCCCCTCCCTCTCTGTGTGGGGGCCTCTCAGGCTTCGATGATGGGGGTGGGTGCAAGTATTTTCTGCTGGAGAATTCACTGCCGATAGAGCCTAAGCTGAAGGTAGACATTCCCACTGTTGTGCCAAAGTAGGACTCTGGGCACCTCCTGGCTCACTCTGTTACCTTCCTTCCTCCTGCTGCCCAGCCTTGCAGGTGTCCTGCTTAGTCACCAGCTCAAAGCCACAAGTAGCAGTCATGAGAGCCATTGTTGCTAGAAAGAACCCAGAGAACTGAAAGCTATAGCTGCCCAAAGACAAAAGAAGCGTCTGTCAGAGGTTGCCCTGAAAACCTTGACATGTGTTGACTGCATGTGAGCTCAGGTGCCTGGGTGTGGATGGGAGCCAAGGAACATACTGGCTGGTCCTGCTTCAGGAAGAGTCTCTGACGGGTGGTCCACACAGCTTCAAGTTTACATCCACATCTCTGGTCTTTGAACTCCAGTGATTTCATCAGCAGTTTTTCTTTGATTTCCCTGAAACTACATCTACATTCCCTCTTTTCTAAGACAAAAGTAAAGCAAATGAACAAGCAAAAAACCCTCTGGTGTCCTAGAATCACAGAATGTTAGAACTGAAAAAAGGTTGTTTTTTTAAAAAATTTATTTTTAATTACAATCCAATTCCCCTTCCCCCACTTCTCCACCGTTTTTTGAAAATTCCCTGGTTTGCTCTGTTATCAATTTGGCCTGTGCAGCCTGGCTCCCAGGTTTGCAAGGGGTGACTGGCAAGTGCTTTGTCTAGAATGAGCCTGGGACAGAGGACCCTCCTGTATGTGTTCTTTGAAAGAGAAGCTCAGAGGCCACCCCCATGAGCAGGACAAGGGTTCATCCTGGATTGTCACCATTTTAAAGGGTTAACCCTCAGTTAACCAGAACCCCATCCCAACAGAGTCAGTAGCCAGGTTTTTCCTCACACCCAAAGGGAGGCAGACGGCACTCTTCCAGGCACTGGTGCACTCAGGGAGGCAGTCATGGCCGACGGTCCCCATGTTAGGCTGAGTTGGGGGTTTGAGGGACAGAAATTCAGAGGGTCAAAGTCAGAGGGGCCCTAAGAGGCCACCAATGCCAGCTGCCTCTCCTCCTCCCTCCTCTGCCCACTGCTTTGCAGATGGAAACATGGATGCTGAGACCGCAGCGGAGAGGTGGTGGCCTGTGACTTTCCACAGCCGGGCGGTGCTGCACCATCCAACAGGCAGGCCAGGTCCGGGTCGCCGCAAAGCACGGGCACCAAAAATACTTCAGGAAAGAATTTAACTGTTCCTACTTCAAAGCACCACTCAACTGGCCCATCATAGGAAATATTAGAATTTGGCAGGACTTTCTTACACTGATTTTATAGATTAAAATTCTTGTTTTATTTTCAACGATATGCAACCTCTATGTCATGCAGTCCCGTGCTTAGGGCCAAAAGGGCAGTTTCTTGGAGCACAGAGCCTGCCCCAGCAGACATTCCCTGGCATCTAGTTACAGTGCCAGTGGGGGAGAGAGAAGGACAGAAAAACCCATCCCCCAACGTCCAGCCTGCACCCTATGCGCATCCCTCCCCTCATCACACAGCCCTGCCAGTGAGTGGTTACACCCTTTCAACTGATGAAGAAACTGAGGGTCAGAGAATGACAGGCCCTTGTCCAAGGCCCTGGCTGGCGGGGTGAGAGCAGAGCCCACTTGCTGCCAGGGACTGAGCCCTGCCTGTCAACCTGGAGTCCTGGCTGCTGGACCGGCTCTGCCACTCTCTGGCTGTCGCTTCGGGTCTCTGAGACATGGTTTCTCATCTGTACAGTCAGGAGTTGGAGGAAAAATTTCTAAGGGGTTTCCAATTCAACAAGCCATTTTCTGAGTGTCCCCTCTGAGTCTGGCAGAGCAAGCGGTGCAGAGACAGGAGTCACGTGGTTCTGCCCCTCCCGGACAGGGCGAGGGCGCTGCCACTGAGTGAGCGCCTGCTGCAAAACCAGGCTCTTCACCTTCGCCACGTCGCAGGCACCTGGGCGTCTAAGTGTGTGGACTCGGGAGTCCGTCCCTGTCCTACCTCCAGCTGTGTGACCTCGAGCAAGTCAGTTTCCCCTCTCTGAGCCTTCGTGACCCCATAGGGTTTTCTTTATGTGGAGCATGCTTAGACACGCTTGCACAGAGCCTGGAGCACGGAAGAGCTCAAAGTTTGCTTGTGTTTCCAATGTTTCCTGCCATCATCAGTCTTGTCTCCCTGTGGGAAGGCCTTGGCCAAGCTGATTTGGATCCCGTCTGTGAGTGTGTCCCATTGCTCAGGCCTGCCAGGATGTCTGGCCGAAGGTCTCACAGCCTACGCATGTGCCTGCACCCTGGGCACCTGCCAACCTGGATCCTGGACACCTGCCGCTGTGCTCACCCAATCTGTCTTTCTGGATCCCCACCCAGGCTCTACATCCCCCCACCTCTCTGTGCCTATCTCCCGATCCCAGTCTTTCCTGAGCTTTGAGCTCTTTACCCCCAGCCCACTCACCTGCCAAGTCCTGCTCACCCTGGTGTCTCCCGTGGTGTCCCCGTTGTGGCTCCAACCTGGTCTCAGAGGGAAGAGCTATGGCCCATGAAACCCTTTATCCCTCCTTCAGCCAGGCCTCTGGGGCCCTCTCCCTTGGGCACTGTGCCCCCTAGTCTCCCAGGATCAACTTCTCGGCCCCTCCTAGAGCATGTGTTGGGAGGAGACTTGCCTCTGGGATTTGCTAATAATGAGAACAGCATCATTAACAGCCCTTGTGAGTTCCAGAACTTTACAACCAATGGGGCAGCTTCTATTGACATTACTCCATCTGGTCCTCAGAACACCCAGGGGAGAGAGACAGCCCAAGGGGTGGAAACTAAGACCCAGGGAAGTGAAATGACGTGCCACAGCTAACACAGATGTTTCATATCAGGGCTGAAACTCAGTCCTAGGGCCTCATTCCCAGGCCTCTGCTCTGTAGTATTCATTCATTAATGGTTAAGGGTATAGGGTTTAAATTTAGAAAACCCTGGGTTTGAATATCAGTTGTAATATGTTTGAGACAAGTTACTTAACCTAAGTCTGAGTTGTTCCTTCCATAAAATGAAGAAGACCTTGTGGGGCAAGTTCTATGCCATAGAAAATGTGTCCTTTTGGCCCTAAGCACAAGTCTGTATTACTTAGATGTAGTATATAATTCAAAATAAAACAATAATCCTACTTTGTAAAATAAATGTAAGAAAGTCCAGCCAAATTCTAATATTTCCAGTGATAGACTACTTGAATAGTGCCTTGAAATATAAAAAGTTAAATTCTTTCTGGAAGTATTTATGGTGCCCTTGCTTTGCTGTGACCCAAGCATATGCCTAGCCAAGTCATCCTGTCCACTTGGTTATTTAGTGCCTCTTTAGCTGTGGATGCTCTGAGAGTTGAGCTTTTTCCAAAGTGCTAACAATTTTGCAATTAAGCATTTTGCTTAGTCTTCAGCTCAGTCTGCCCTCTGCAGGAGGGGCTGTCAAGGAGATCCTCTGACTCTCACTCACACTTTGCTTTGCTTTGGGGATTAATAGATCTGAGTCTGTTGTTGTCTCTTTACCCTTCGATACGTCAATGTCCTTTAGCAACATCCAGCAATTCCACAGTTTCTGTTTCTGTCATACCGCTAAAACACCAGAGAATGCACGAGCTATTGCTTCCTCTTTATCTAGGTCCCAGACAGTTACCACAGGTAGAAAGGCTCGACAATCACATTGCTATAGCATAGGCAACCATGTGCCTGCCATCAGTGATAAGGTCCTCATTGCCATCCGATAGTAAGTTATCCAATTATAGAATCTTATCCTTTGAGTCTATTTTCTAGAACCACTCCAGGCACCACTGTCCTGGGCTGGGCTTCCCAGAAGCAGAGCCAAAGAAAGGGATTTCTGTACAAGTGATGTAGTGTGGGAGTGCTCTCAGGTGCAACCTGTAAGGGAATGAGGGAGGAAGGATAGGCAAGAAAAGTTAGTCAAAGATGAGTTTCAGCTGAAGGTGAGCTTGATTGCACAGGTGCTCTGGAATGTGAACGGCACTATAGTTGTCCTACCTTGGGGTGGGAATGACCTTTCATATCCCCTTATCAGTTAGGCTGAAATGAGGCACTTCAAACCCCCCATACCTCCTTCACCATAGTGTCAGAAAATTAGCTGACAAATGTTTTAAAACAGCCATTATAAAAATGCCTCAATGAGCAATAACAAACACACTGGAAACAAATTAAAAAATTAGAAAATCTCAACAAAGAAATAGAAGATGTAAAGAAAAACCAAATGGAAATTTTAGGGCTGAAAATTATAATATACAAAATAAAAAATTTAATGGATGGGTTCAACAGCAGAATAGAGAGACAGAAGGAGAATCAGTGAAGATGAGATAGAATAACAAAAATTACCAAATCTGAACATAGATAAATAGACTAAAAAAAAAAAAAACTAACAAAGCTTCAGGGGCCTGTGGAACTGCAACAAAAAATCTAGTGTCATCGGGGTTCCAGGAGAAGAGGAGAAAGAAGGTAGGGTTAAAAAGTATTTAAAGAAATAATGGCTGAAAACTTCCCAAATTGGGCAAAGAACATAAACTATAGGTTCAAGAAACTAAATAAGCCCTAAATAGGATAACCCCAAAGAAATTCATATTAACACACATTATAGTCAAACTTCAGAAAACTAAAGACAGAGAAGAAATCTTTTTTTTTTTTGAGACAGAGTATCACTCTGTTGCCTGGGCTAGAGTGCCGTGGCGTCAGCCTAGCTCACAGGAGCCTCAAATTCCTGGGCTCAAGCTATCCTACTGCCTCAGCCTCCGGAGTAGCTGGGACTACAGGCATGCGCCACCATGCCCAGCTAATTTTTTCTATAAATATTTTTAGTTGTCCAGCTAATTTCTTTCTATTTTTTTTTTTTTTAAGTAGAGACGGGGTCTCGCTCTTGCTCAGGCTGGTCTCGAACTCCTGAGCTCAAACAATCCACCTGCCTCGGCCTCCCAGAGTGCTAGGATTACAGACATAAGCCACCACACCCGGCCAGAGAAGAAATCTTGAAAGCAGCAAGAGAGCAATGACACCTTACCTATAAGGAAAAACAATTTAAATGACAGCAGATTTCTCATATTTTCTCAGATTTCTCTGAAACTATGGAGGCCAGAAAGTAGAACAACATTTTTCAAGTTCTAAAAGAACTGTATAGCCAATAGTTCTATATCCAGCAAGAATATTCTTTGCTAATTAAGAAAAATCAAGACATTCTCAGATGAAGGAAAACTAAGAGAATTTGTTGCCTAAAGATCTATCCTAAAAGAATGGCTAAGGAAAATTCTCTAAACAGAGAGGAAATGATAAAGGACTCTTAGGACATCAGGAAGAAAGAAAAATGAAGAGAGTAAAAGTATTGGTAAATATATATTTCTTCTTCTCTTGAGTTTTCCAAGTTTTGTTTGACAATAGAAGCAAAAATTATAAACCCTGTCTGATTTGGTTCTAAATGTATAGAGGAAATATTTAAGATAATTATAAAAGTAGGAGTAAAAAGGGAATTAATGAAAGTAATGTTTCTATATGTCACTTAAATTGACAAAATGTCAACACCAATAAATTGTAACAGGTTATGTATATATAATGTAATACTTCGATCAAACACTAAAAATGCTACACACAGAGATAACACTAAAAAACTCTGTAGATAAATCAAAATGGGATTCTTAAAAAAATTTTCAAGTAACTCACAGGGAGACAGGAAAAAGAAAACAGAAAAATGAAAAAAAGAACAAACAAATCTAAAATGGCAGACTGAAGGCCCATATCAACAGTTTCACTAAATGTAAATGGTCTAAATAAACCAATTAAAAGATACAGATTGACAGAATGGATTTTTAAAAATGACATGCTACCTAAACCCTCTTCAAATACAATAGTATAGGTAGATTAAAAATAAAAGGATGGAGAAAGGTACATAATGAAAATATTAATTAAAAGAAAGCAGGAGTGGGTATACTGATATCAGATAAAGGTGACTTAAGAGCAAAGAAAGTTACCAGAGACAGAGAAATCACATAATGATAAAATGGTCAATCTACTAAGAAGACAAAGTAATCCTAAATATGTATGCACCAAACGATGGAGCTGCAAAATACGTGAAGCCAAAACCAATAGAACTGAAAGAAATAGACAGATCCACAATTATAGTTATTAATTCAACACCCCTCCCTCAGCAATTGATAGAACAACTAGACAGAAAATGAGCAAGAATATCGAAGACCTCCACAACACCACAAACATCTAATGTGACATTTCTAGACCACTCCACCCAACGAGAGCAGAATACACATTCTTTCCAAGTGCCCACAGAACATATATGAAGATAAGCCATATCCTGAGCTATAAAACAAACCTCAGTGAATTTAAAAGAATTGAAATCATATAAAATGTGTTCTCTGATCACAACATAATCAAATTAAAAATCAATAACAGAAAGATAACAAGTGAGCCTCCAAGCACTGGAAACAAAACAACGTACTTCTAAATAATCCATGGCTTAAAGGGAATGTCTCAAGGGAAATAAAAAAAGAAACATTGAACTGAATGAAAATGAAAATACAACATATCAACATCTGTGACACATAGCTAAAGTAGTGCTGAGAGGGAAATTTATAGCATTAAATGTTTATGTTATAAAAGCAAAAAAGTTTCAAAGCAATAATTCTAAGCCCCTACCTCAAGAACCTATTAATTAAAAAAAGAGCAAAATAAACCTAAACCAAGCAGAAGGAAGAAAATAAAAAAGATAAGCACAGAAATGGATAAATTTGATAATAGAAATTATCAAATAGAGAACATCATTGAAACAAAACTGGTTCTTTGAAAAAAATCAGCAAACTAATGTACCTTTAGCAAGACAGACAAAGCAAAAAGAGAAAAGACACAAATAACCAATATTGGGGATGAAACAGGGGTATCACTATGGGCCCTACAGACATTAAAATGATGATAAGGGAATGCTAAGAATATAATAACTCTACACATAAAAATTTGACAACTTAGAAGAAACGGATCAATAACCCAAAAAGTGCAAGCTGCTACCACTCACCTAATATGAAATAGGTTGAGTACCCCTGCAACTATTAATGAAATTGAATTCATAATTAAATAACTCCCAAAAATGAAATCTCCAGGCACGGATGGTTTTGGGGGAGAATTCTATTAATACACAATCTCTTCCGGAAAACAGAAGATGCAGGAACACTTTCCAATTCATTTTATGAAGCTAATATTCCTCTGATACCACAGCAAGATAAAGCCAATACAAAAGAAAATTACAGACTAACATTCCTCATAAATATAGACATAAAAATCCTTAACAAAATGTTAGTAAATACAATTCAGCAATATAAAAAGAATTTTATATCATGGCCAAGTGGAGTTTATTCCAGGGATGCAAGGCTGGTTCAATATTCAAAAATCACCACTCCCTACCTGTGACCCCTCCTTAGCCCAAAGCAAAATCAGAGAACTCACCTGGTGCTAATCTCTTTGTCCAAGTTTCAATTCCTGTCCAAAATCTGCCAAAATCTGCCAATATCTGCCTACCGTTGTTCACTCTTCAGGCCGTTCAGGATGACCCTATCTTTTATAGTTTGACCAGCATTTGTAGTTTCTGTATTAGGAAAAGTTGTTTTGTTAGAAGTTCACTCTGCCTTACTGTAAAAGCAATTCTTCTCACTGATTTTTATTTATATTTTTTATCATGGACTCCAATAGGATCATCAAATCACTATAAATAATTCTCCTTGGAGTCCTCTTAAATTCCTCTTCTTTCCAGCCTAACCTAAAGATCAGTTAACTTTTTCCATAGAGGGCCAGATAGTAAATATTTTCAGCTTTGCAGGGCATATGGTTTCTGTCACAACTATTCAATTCTTCCATTTTAGCACAAAATAAGCCACAGACAACATGAAAACAAGTGAGTCTGCCTGTGTTCAAATAAAACTTCACTTATGAGCACTGAAATTTGAATTTCATGCAATTTTCACATGTCACAAAATATTATTCTTTTAATTTTTCAACATTTTAAAACATAAAAACCATTCTTAGCACACAGGCCATATGAAAACAGGTAGCAGGCTAGATTTAGCCTGTGATCCACAGTTGGCTGACTCCTGGCATAAACTCTGACACAACACCTGCTCTGAGAACTAGATACTCAGCTTGAAAAAAAATTAGACCTTATTTTCAGGTGGTTCTCATGAGGATTCTATTCGTTTGTTTCAGATCCTTAGTAATATAATCTGGGTTTGTGAAAAATTCTCTGTTCTCATTCACATATTCCACATCTGGTTGAGTGCCGAGCCTTTATCATGAATTACTAAGGGGGCTTTACTTCCCGACAATACACACTGCAAAGTGCCAGCTTCCTGCTCCATTCTCTCTCCCGGCAATGGTTTTCCTTTCTGCCGGATTGGGTCACACTGCAGTTCTGCCCATCCTTGCTCTGATCCTTGTGTGATTTCTGAGAGAAGCTGATGCTTTGGCAGGAAGCATCACTTCTTGATGGGCATCCAAGCTGAAGATGGAACCTTCCCCTTGGGCAGGAACATGGACACTGTTACCATCCTCTGATTGGAGCAGTTAGTGGTTTCTTTTGCAATCTTTTCAAACCTCCCCCACCACCACCCATAGAGTACTTGCTAAGGAGTGATACCCAATGCTGAAAATATATCAATATACAGGAGAAAATGTTAACATTGAATTAAATGGTAACTTCTTGGCTCTGTTCTTATCACCTTATATTGTTTTCTCTCTTGGTCTGACTCCCCCGCCAGACTATAGATACCTTCAGGGCAGCAACTGTGTCTGGTTCATTTCTGTCTCCAGAATCCAGTAAGGATTTTTGTGAATGATTCAATGATGAAGTTTTATTCACTACATTAACCACTGATGAAAGCTGTGAAGTCTACAACTGTTTTATAGTACCACTGGGAAATCTTTTTGATCCAGTATATTGAGGACCAAGTTGTAGCTGTCTGCCCAACTGAATGAAAGCAATTTAAGTTGCTGTTATTCATTTAAAAATATTTATTGGGTTCCTATTCTGTGCTAGGTGCTGTCATTATTATCCTGGGGGCTGAATTAGTTGCATCTAAGGATCTAGGCCCCCAGAATGCCCTGGGTCCTGGGGACATGCCATTTTGGTGATGGCTGCTTTGACATCCTTGTTCCTCAGAGTGTAGATGAGAGGGTTGAGAACAGGGGTCAGAATGGCGAACACCACATTGCCCATGATGTGGAAGTCGAGGGGCAGGTCAGCCCTGTAGGCCACGTAGGCAACGGCAATGGATGAGTAGTAGGTGCCCACCACCAGGAGGTGGGAGCTGCAGGTGGAGAAGGCTTTGGACCGTCCTTCTCGGGAGCTGATACGAAGCACCGAGGCCAGGATGTGGGCGTAGGAGAGGAACACCAGGAGAAGGGGAAGGAAGGACACCACCATGGCGATGCAGAAGCCCAGGAAGGTCTGGGGGGTGGTGTCAGAGCAGGAGGCCTGGACCACAGCAAGGTGGTCACAGAAGCAGTGGTAGACCAGGGCCACAGGACCAAATGCCATGTGGGAGGTCTGCACCACTGCTGGGATGGGCAGGAGGAGGGCGGTGAGCCAGGCACTGGCCGCCAGCATAGCATTGGTCTGTGGGGTCATGAGGACAGGGTAGTGCAGTGGGCAGCAGATAGCCACATAGCGGTCATAGGCCATGACCACCAGGATGAAGGCTTCAGAGCAGGTGAGACCATGGAACAGGTACATTTGCAGGAAGCAGGCAGGGAAGCTGATGAAGCGGTCTCCCAGCAGGAATAGGGACAGCATCTTGGGGACAGTGGTTGTGGTGGAGAGGATGTCCAGGGCTGAGAGATTGATCAGAAAAAAGTACATGGGCTGGTGGAGGCTGGGCTCTGCCACCACAGCCAGCAGGATCAGGGCATTACCCACCAGGATGAACAGGTAGATTAAGAAGAAAATCAAGAAGACAGGGAGGAAGAAGGACTCGGGCAGAGAAGGGATTCCCACCAGGTAGAAGATGGGTGAAGAGTCCTCTGATCCATTACAGGTTGTGCTTTCCATAGTGGGTCAGAGTTGGATGTCTGCAAACACACACTGGGAACATCAGGACACATCTGGAAACTAGAGCAATCAATGAGACATTAACTAGAACATGCATTATCTTTTTCTTTCTAACCACTGATCTCAATCCCAACACTTTCTGTGTGGCAGGAATTTTATTGTACAGTTAAGATCATTGGAATGGTGAGGTATCTAACAGTAATGGTTGAAAGAGCTGGTCCTGTTTGGTGGGGAAGAGAGGTGTCCACCAACACCTCCAGGGCTGTTGAAGGGAAGAAACAACACTTAGAAAGAATTGGGCCAGTATTAGCAGCGTCAGGGGCCCAGAGTTCAGCCCCACATATGGAAGGAGTCTCTTACAATCGGTGCTATCCCATTATGCAAAAGCAGGCTTGAATATGACTGAGTGCCATGTAATTGAGGTATGCAGGGCTGGGGTCTTTTGGGCTGGAATACTGCAGGGGAAATTTAATGCTTGGATAGGAGCTAGATCAAAAGCCTTTAAGCAAACTTCTAACCCTAGATCCATTGATGCTAACAACAAAAAAAAAAAGACATATGTGAACCACATGAATGAGATTGTGATGTTGGAGGGAAAATTTAATCCTTCTGAGAAAAAAAGTCTTGAGAAGTATCCATTTATGTTCAAATGCCAATTAAAAAACCAAGTAGCTCCTTTATTAGTTTAAGCGGCTCCTTTAAGGATGTCTGACTTTTTAGCCTAGTTCCTGAAACCACGGGTGAAGGAACATTCTAGGTCTGGGAATGTTGATGAACCACTTACCAGATTTTGCCCACTGTAAGCACCAGGATCTTGACTGCAGTCATTTGACATAAGCCCATCCAGTCCAGATGTATCTACACGACAGTTCCTGAATAGGGCTCTTTAACATGGCCCTTGAGAAGACAGACAGCAGAATCGCTGGCTGAGGGTTACTGAAGCTAAACCCTGGAGTGAAAACTATGTAGTTCACTCTGCTTCCTTTGGCTGTAATCATGAACCTCTGAGCCTAGACAATTGTCATGGCCGCTGTTAAAGACTCCTAGCTCATGAGCTCATCTCCGGGATGGCTGAACGAACTGCTTCCGTTCTGCTCTGGATCCACTTCCTTTCTTCCTACAGCCTGCCCAGTTCTCATCTCACTCCATCTGGGGTGTTATGCCTGAGTCAGTGGCCTTTGTCTCTCTGCATTTCCATTTGCTTGAGAATTCCCTTTCTGTGATATCTTTCTCTGCAGCTGCTTCCTCCAACGAGCACTGCAGAATGCTGTCTGCTTACCCAGGAATGGCTCCCCTTTCTGCGTGCCTGTGCTGGGCTCTCTCTGTCCATCTCAGCCTGCCCTGCGCGCCCTGTGACCTGTCTTAGTAACCTGTCTCTTTGTCATATCACACAGTGGCCAACCATCCTCATCTGTCCAGAACTATCCTGGTTTTAGCACTGAAAGTCCCATGTCCCGGGAAACCCCTCAGTTTCCCAGACTGCTGGTCACCCTGAGATGGCAGAGGAAATGTATATGCCTTCGACAGTAGGACTTATTTCCCAAATGGAATCCAAGTTGAAAATGATATTCTGAAATTTAAAAAAAAAAGAAAATAAATAAATAAATTTTAGAAAAAGAAGAAAGAAAATGAACTCTACCCCATTAAGAAAAGACAGACCCCAGGGTGCTTCCGCGGCACTCTGTGAGGCTTCCCTCCTCACTGTTGGCCATTTCATGCTCGCTGCCCGGGACCCTTCCTTACTTGGCCTCAGTTCAGAGGCCGCCACAGAGAACTGAAAAGTCTTAGAATCAGCGTCATGAGAAAGGACCAAGCACTGCAGAGAGTAACTCCCCTCCCTGGAGGCTTTTGAAGAAGGTCATTGGGCATTCACGCAACCCAAGACCCCTGAAGTGAGACCTTTCAACCCATGGAATGGAGCCGTGGGAAGATGTTGCCCTTCACCTTGGGCTCGTCCCGCCAGCTGAGCCACCCGGGGCCCAGGTCTGCTGACGTCCGGATCACTGCCTCTTCCACCCAGGGATGCCTTGAACACTTCCACTTGGTTTTCCCACACCACCTCCAGCTGGTCCCTCTTCTAACAAAATCTTTCTCATGTCACAGAATATTTAAGAGTGGAAATGGCCCTGCAGACGGTTGTGTCCCTGTCCTTTCCCCCCAGGTGAAGAAATCAGGCTGCGGCAGGGCTGGGGTGGGGGATCAGCCCCGTGTCAAAGCAAGTCAGTGTCAGGGTTCGTCCTGGAAACCAGGCCCCATGGCTCTGGCCTGGGCTTGTCCCACCTGGGCCCCCTAGAGAACGCAGAAGCTCTGGTTTCCACCTGGGAAAAAATTAGGCCAAAGGTTTTATTTTCCTCTCTGTTTCTTAAGCTGATGTCAGAGAAAACTATAAATTTCCATTTTGTTCTGAGGGCATTTTTTGAGAGTTTTAGATATACTGGTGACTAAATAGAGACTCTAAATGGTAGGAAAATGCTGTTTTCAAGAAATGACTTAAGGAAGAGATGGACTGGGCACATCTTTGTGAAAAAAGCTCCTGACAGCCAGGCCCCATGTCCTGAGCGTAAAAGTTGTATACCTGGCAGAAACAGGCTCACGATAAACCCCCAATAAATGTTTTTGAACAAATGAATTAATGAATGAATGAGTTGCATGAGTTAAGCTGAATTTTTTTCATGATGGACCAGTCAGCAGGGATTTTTAATTTCTTTTATTTTAGCACCTAAATTGATACAAATAGCATTTCCCTGAAAGTTGCTGCAATTCTGAGAGGTTGTTTCCACCCCTGCCTGGGACCCGGGAAGGCTGGAGGTACGAGGTTTGCTGGGCAGTCACAGAACGTCAGAGCGGGAGGGTCCTGAGAAGCAAGCCATGTCGCCCACTCACCATTTTTCAAATAAAAAAGCTCAAAGAGGGGAGTGACTTGGTCAAGGTCACACAGAGTCGGTGGCAGAGCTCCGCCAGAAGTCAGATGCCTGCTCCCTGCCCTGGCTCCTACGGGTCCACCATAGCACGGTCCCTGGAGCTTGCCTGCCCAGCAGCCCAGGTAATTCCGGGAGTTGCCCGCGTGTGCGTCAGTTTCCCTCACCAGCCTGGGGGTTCCTTGGGGCCAGGGATTTCTTCTGCCCTCTCCCCTATAAAACCAGCATGTCAGAGAGGCCGGGACCGTGGCTGTCCTGACAACCTAAGGTCTGTCTCTCCAGCGCTGCTACAGATCAGACAGCATTGAGCTCCAGAGAGAGCTTCTGGCCCAGCTCCTTTGCTATTGCTGATAGGGAGAAGCAGGCCCAGAGAGGGCCCCCACCTGGTCAAAGTCACACAGAAAGCAAATCAGCAGCAGGGCCAGCCAGCCCCGAATGCGATCACTTAGGCAGAGTTTGGCCCAGCTCTCTTTTCTTAGAGCCCCTCTCATAGCTGGGTGAGGGTCCCTAATTTCCTGCCTCCCAAAACCCTGTCCTCCCAGAACCTGGCCCCTCCTTGGGCTATGAGTGGCTCTGGGCTTTTAGCCTTCATGCCTGAGACTTCTGCAGATCGACCCAGCTCACCTGCCCCACTCAGGCCGTGCCAGCTGCTCCTTCCTCTCCCCAAGCCAGCGCTGCCTCAGTGGGAAGGACCAGGTTGGGCTGAGCCTAGTTGCCTTAAACCCCTAATCTCTACCCCTTCCTAAGCTGCTGGGGCCTGAACTCCCAGAGGCCCCTTCTACTGGGGCCCTGAGTGACATCATTCTGGGGACTCCCAGTTGAGCTTTGCTGATAACGTAGAACAACAAGATTAATAGTCCTCACTGGGACACAGAACTTTATGGTCTAGGGGGGCCTTTCCACCTGTTGAGCAATGACATATCCCCTTGTGACAGATGAGGAAACCAAGGCTCCAAGGTGAAAGGAATGCCCCAAGTCACACAGCAATCCAAGGACAAGGCAGGATCTGAAGTCTCAGATCTGCTAACTCTCACTCTAGCCTCTGCACCAACCAACAACACGAATGTGTGAGTTTGCGAAAACTCTGTACGTATAATAATGTAAAGTGCTTGAGCTATTGGCCGGTGGGACCCTTTGAGTGCATTGAAACTGGAGGAACAAGTGTGACAGAGCAGAGAACCATTCAGTCTCCCAAATCTTCACTCTCGCTCACTCGCCTGCTCTCACGCTCTTGCCTTCGCTTGCTCCCTCTCGCTCCTTAGATGCTCTATAATTCTAAGTCCAACCTCCTCCAGGGAGCCTTTGTGATTTCATCTTCCTCTCGCCCCTGGTGCTCCTTCTCTCCCCTGGACTGGCCAGGCCTGGCTGCCACTACTGCCATTTGAAAGATTCAGGTGGCTGAGGCTCATCCATTATTCCACATTGAACGAAGCTGCTTTGTGCTGGGCTTTGTGCTGTGTCAGTAACCTGACACAGTCTAGTGGCGTAGCCAGTCAAATAACTGGCCATCATATCCACCGTGATCTGCGTTACCACAGACTTGAAGGGCTCAGAGGAGGAAATGAGGCGAGCTTGCACGTGGAAGACATCTTTCAGGTGGGTCACGAATTGCAGAGGAGGAGAGTGCAGGCCAATAAGGAAGGGTAAACAAAGTCAGGAAGGGGTGAAAAAGCAGGAGGTGTGACAGAGGGGCAGATAGAAGCTTGTTTGGGGTGCAGTACAGAGGGGAGACTGCGAGGATAAAGAGGGAGGGGTGGGAGGGGCCAGAGGGAGAAGAGTCTCGAATTCCAGGTCAAGGAATAAGAACTCAGCATGAGGATGTGGGAAAGCCAGAACCAGCCTTCAGACAGGTGACCAACATGGTCAGCTCCGTGTATCAGAAAGATCATCCCTGCTGCGGAAAGGAGAATGGATTAGGGCAGGCGACACTAGAGGGAGGGTGACCAGCCAGGGTACTTGGTGGCCAGGAGAGGAACGGGGAGGAGTATTAATGGTAAAAGTAACAGGCGATGGCTGCCCTGTTTATTGAGCGCTCACCTGTGCTAACGACTGTGCCCCGGCAGTCACACACTTCATTTCATTTAATCCGAGGGGTAATTTTTATTACCTTTGTTTTATAGATGAGGAAGCTCAGAGAGGTTAAGAAACTAAGTCTGCTTTGGTTCCTCCTCTGGGCCAATAGTGAGTCAGTGTTAGAGTCAATCCATCTCCAAAGCCCATGCCTTTTAACTGTCAAGGATCAGGGGAATCTTGAAGAGATGGAAGAGTCAGAATTTGATAACTGATTATGGAAGAGTCCTAGCTGATGCCCAGTATTCTGGTGCGGTGACAAAACAGATGGTGGTGGTATTGACTGAGATGGAGAATATGCTGGTAGGTGGTGGGCAGCGCAGGTGGGAAGAAGGTTTTGGAGGAAGGCAGTTGAGTTCAGTGTTGGACGTGTTGCATTTGAGGAGCCCGTGGGACATCCACATGGCAATGTTTGGCAGATATTTGAGGGTCTGCGTCTGGAGCTCAGGAAAGAGAGCTGAGTTGCAGATAAAGGCTTGGGAGTATATGCCCATGGTAGTGAATAAAATCATCTAGGGAGAGAGTGTAGCATAGGAAGGACAGAACCCGGGGCGGGGGTACAGCAATATGAGACTGAGGCAGAACATGATGTGTCTGCAAAAGACACTAAGAAACAATGGTCAGAGAGGGTAAAGCAAAGCAAGGAGAGTCTGATATCACAGAGGAGCTCCAAGGGGCAGCCGTGGTCAGCAGCATCAAATGCTCCTGATGGGCCAGAGGACAAGAACTGAACGAAGAGTGTCCATGGGGTCCACCAAGGAGGAGGCCACTAGTGCCCTCGGTGTGAACAGGTCCAGTGAAACAGTGGGTGTGGAAGGCTGGGAGTGAGTAAACGGAGAGAGAATAGGTGACATCTTCAAGATGTTTGGCTATAAAAAGAAGTGGATAGTTGGAGGCTAATGAGAGGTGTCTTAGTCCGTTCAGACTGCTAGAACAAAACACCTTAAACTGGGTGATTTATAAGTAACAGAAATGTATTGCTCACTGTTCTGGAGGCTGGGAAGTCCAAGATCAAGGAGCCAGCAGATTCAGTGTCTGGGGAGGGCTCCTCTCTGCTTCATAGATGACGCCCTCTAGCTGTGTCCTCACATAACGGAAGGGGCCAACAAGCTCCCTCAGGACTCTTTTATTAGGACATGAATCCCATTCATGAGGGCTCTGCCTTCATGACCTAATCACTTCCCAAGGGCCCCACTGCTTAATAGCATCACCTGGGGCAGTAGGCTTTAACATACGAATTTTGGGGGGATATAAACATTCAGACCATCACAAGAGGTAAGGGACAATCTTGTCGTATTTTTAAAATTGGAGATATCTGAGCACATTTTGCACCATTTGTTGGTGGGAAGCAGCCAATAGAGAGAGAGAAGATGAAGGAATGGAGAGGAAGAAGGTGGTCAACAGAGGGGGAGAAAAGCTTCTAAACCCAGGATTTGGGTTCCTGGGCCATCAGGTGGGAGAAAAGGGGGTTAAAAAAAAAGAGCGAGGTAAAGGTAAGTTTTCAGGCTGGACACAGTGTTGCGTGCCTGTGGTCCCAGCTACTCAGGAGGCTGAGGCAGGAGGATCCCTTGAGCTCAGAATTTCAATGCTGCAGCAAGCTCTGATTGTGCCACAGCACCCCAGCCTGTGTGACAGAGCAAGAGCAAGACCCTGTCTCTAAAAAACAAACACAAACCACAGGTAAGGTTGCAGATTCGGTGTGTCGGGCAGGGCAAGCCTCATTTAAGGACCAGAGTGGTAGGAGGATTTTGTGAAAAGCTGAGATTGTGGGAGCGTGTGTTCGCCATTGAATGGGACCGGGAGGCAGTCCAGTGGGTAAGTGCTCAGATCTTGGTGCTGATTGGGACTCAAGCCTGGTATTCAGCTCGCTGAGAATGTTTCCTCTTCTGTAAATAGGGGTTTGTTCCTCAAGTGAATATTTCTTGAGCACACGCTCTGTGCTGTGTCGTGCAGGTTGAGAAGGGATCAGGGTGTGAGCAGGCGTCATAAACATTTCCCACTCAAACTGCAGGACTCGCTGTCCTCCCCCTTGGGACGGTGGGGACGACGCACTTACACTCCTCCACTGTCTTTCCCTTCTCAGAAAGTGAAGTCCAGAAATGTCTCCAGGAGGAGCCCGTGGGTCTCAGCAACATTTTAAAGCTGGATGTTCCCGGGGAACAAGAGGCCAGCTGGCAGCGCCCTCTTCCGGCCCCGCCCGCCCTGCAGCGCAGGGAAGGGTGATGCTCCGTCTCTCTCTGTCTCGCCCCCACTGCTCCTCACTCCCACCTGCGTGCCAGGCTCCGACGGACGTGAGAGGCTGGAAAAGGAAAGTGCCAAGGAAGAAAGCGAAGTTATAAATACGTCCAGGAAGAACCTGGGCTGCCTTCCCGGCCATGGGCAGGAGGCTCAGGGAGCTCTGGGGAGGAGAGTCCAGAATCAGCACCCAGTGTGGGGGCCGCCAGCATTCTCATCACCGTCGCCATCCTCACCGTTTGGGGGCAATGGCCCGAGGGCAAGGGCATCAGCTTTGGGGGCTCAACTTCCAGCTCTACCACTCACCAGCTGTGTGTCCTTGGGGGGTGACTTCACTTCTCTCTGCCTCTGTTTCCCCCTCGTGAATGGGGGTAATAGTACCGGCAATATTGGCTCAGGTGAGGATTTAGTGAGCCACCCTCCGTGAGAGTGCTTTGAAACCACGACGTGCCGTGGTGCCATCATCGCCACAGCCACGGAGAGGCCACGTGCAGGATGTCGTCACTGCTGAGGTTTTTCACCCTGGGAAGGCTGAGGCTCTTCCACTCTGTCTCTCTTGGGATCGTGCTGGTCCTGTGACAGGTCGCCCTGGGTGGCCCTCATTCTTAGTCCGATGTCGAAAAAGGCAGGAAGGGCATTTGACCAGAGGGAACTGCACACAGCAGGCACCAGGACAAGAGTGTGCATGCTGTGCTCTGGGTTGGGGGGGTGGTGGGTGAGGCTGGTAGGTTACGGGTATGTGGTGATGAGCATCAGATGTTAGGCTAAGAGCTGAACTTGGCTCTGAGGAGAAGGACAGGGCCCAGAAAGATTAGAGTTTGGAAAGATGACTCCCGTAGAATGTGGAGGGTGGATTAGAAGGGGGAAATTGGAGTCACAGAAGAGTCGGGAGGCCTTGCAGGGGTCCGAGAGGAATGAGGAGTGGGCTCTGAACTGTGAAGGTGGGGTTGCCTCACAGGCTGTGGGGAGGGGCAGGGGTGAGGCAGCTCTGAGTGGCTGGAGGCAGGATTCCAGGAAAACAATGAGCTCTTTGTGGAGCCAGAGGTGCCTGGATAGGGGTGGGGGTAGGAACAGGTAGATACAGGGAGCTCAGGAGGGGATCTGGGCTGGAGTGGAGATCTAGGGGTCACCAGCTGGGATTCAAGCTCTTCTTGTTGTAGGAAGGAAACCTGAGATTTGACAAGGAAAGTAACATGCCCAAGGTCACCGAGATGGCCATCAGTAGAACAGGCCTGGAACCCAGTGAAAGGCAATAGCTCAGGACAGACTCTGTATTCCACCCCATGGCTCAGGGGCCAGTGGATAATGAACGAGCACTCAGACTAGCCCTTTGAGACAGATAGGTAAGTGCCATGATTAGGGACTTGGACTCTGGGATCAGATTGTCTAGGTTAAGATCCTGGTCTGCCTCTTACCGGCTGTGTACCCTTGAATAAGTCTCTTCACCTTTCTGTGCTCAGCCCCTTATCTGTAAATAGGGGTTTATAACACGCTCTTGGGAACATCCCCTGAGGTGATACAAGTAAAGTGCTAGAACAGTGTTTGGTATGTTATGTTATGAATCAGTCGTAACTGTTGCCTCCATTTTATGGAGGAAACCAAGGCTTTAAAATGTCATCTATGGAGAGCTCAATCACTTCTGTCATCGTTTAGGTGCCTTGATGGTATCAACTAGGTGAGGCTGAAATGCTAATTTTAGTATGATGTCATGATTCTCAAAGTCAGTGAACCTTTCATTGTATTCTCCAATGAATAGGTCTATAACAGCTGCATATTCTTCAAATGAACCACATACATCATCCTGCTCATCAGTGACCTTTGCTAACTGGGGAAAATGTTCATCCGAAATTTCCTTTTGAAGGAGAAGTGTTTTGCAAAAAGATAGCTTTTTTTGAAATGCTTGGATTTTTCACCACATATCATATATAGATGTAGTTTTACCTTGTAAAGAAATATTCAAATCACTTTGATTTGGCATGATATTGCACAGCAATGCTGCATTCCTATAGAAATCTTTCAGTGATTCACATTGCTGATTCTGTTCTTCATGAAATTTAACAAGCTGTTCTTGCAGAGATAAAATTTTGGCTAACACCTGTCCCTGCGATAGCCAATGCATTTTAGAATGATACGGCAAATCCATACTGAACACCTCATCGTTCAACTTTAGCATGTTATGCAACTCATGATGCTGTGTTGCATTTGCAGGAATATAGTTAACAATACTTATAACCTGTGCAAAGTGTTACTTGAAATAGTAGCTTTAGCACGGAGATTTTGCTGATGCAAGATACAATGAAAAGTAATGAGAGCATCTGGATCCGTTAATACGTTTTTTATCTATGCAATAAACCCTTCATGTTTTCCTGTCATGGAAGATGCAGTCCAACTTCACGACATTTATCTTGAAAGCTGTTGAAGACTATTCCCCGTGTTCTGTTTGCAAGAGCTCCCAAAGCAAGTGACTCTTCTTAGCAAAGAAAATCTTCTGTTATGACCTGAATGAAGTATGAAATCTGCACTGAGTCAGGAGTATCAGTTGATTCATCCAAGGTGGGTGAAAAATATATATTTTTCTTTTGAAGTATTGCATGAAGTTGTTCTGTTAAGTTGAAGGCTAATTCATGCTGCCAATCAATTATAGTTCTCCTTGAAAGAGGCAACGGTTTGTACTTTGAAACATCATTGGGGTCTAAGCATCCTACAACTTGGACAATGCATTCTTTCACAATTTCTACATCACTGAATGGCTTCCCTTTCCCCCCCCTCCCCCGAGTATATAAGCTACTTTATAAGTTGCTTCAGTGGCATTATTTCCAGGCTCTTAGTGCTGCTTGAAAGAATTGTCCTTGATTTTGCTTTTCGTCTTTTAATTTCTTCAGTCCAAACTTTAGCGTCTCTCCCTCTAATTTAAAATACTTGTGGTCCTTATGAGTGTTATAATGCTGATGAGCATTGAATTTCTTTAATGTTGATACTACTGTATCACAAATCATCTTATCTTCATCAGAAACAATATGGCAATTCCCAATCCTCATTAAAAAATCCATTTTCTTCTTCAGTGTTCTCTTGGTCTTCTTTGACACAATGGGCTGTTAAGCAGACAGAATTAAAAAATACTGTTGAGCTGTGCAGCTATTCACAAATTCCACTTCAAACAGAAACACAGTGCACCATTGTCAAAAGCGGATAACAGACTGGTGTACTCGATCCCCATAAACTCTCACCAACCAGCCTCGTGCAGTAGTGGCACCAATCAGGTGGGGGAAGTTAGAACTAAGTCACGACTGTAGCAGCCATCAATTTAGCCCTTATGACTTACTAGCATTCTAATTGTGCCAGTCAATCTGGGAGGATTATTTCGTTGAAACTTATTTTACTCTTTGGTATTTTAAATACATTCATTTAAAAAATAAAATAAAAATATAAAAGATGAACAAAAATGTGTTAATAAAAATAAAAGGATTTGTTCTCTAAAATTTGGATTCAGTCAAAAGGCCACACTTAAGGACCTAGAAGGCCACAGGCCACAGGGAAAGCCTTGAAGGGTTGGTAGGATGAGTCCCGTTTCTCATCAACCAGGCCACAGGTTCCCCACCCTTGGTTTATAGCATAATGTGGGAAGGAGAGAAGCAAGCAAAATGCAAACCAATATGCTCTGAATCAACAGCACTGATGCAAACAAGTCAGCCTGCTCCAGCCCCCCTGAGAGGGTTAGAACAGAGAGGCAAGTTAGGGGGTCCTACCCCGGTGCTGTTGCCAGAGAGAATCCTCCTGGCCACGGAGCTCTCACTAGAGCCACTGTGGTGGCCTGTCCCGGCCGAGAAGCACCTGCCTGGGAAGCAGCTGCCCACACTCGCCCTGCCTCTGCCTTCCCCATCACCAGCCTCATAACCCCATCAGG
This sequence comes from Propithecus coquereli, assembly GCF_000956105.1. Classification (NCBI taxonomy): domain Eukaryota; kingdom Metazoa; phylum Chordata; class Mammalia; order Primates; family Indriidae; genus Propithecus; species Propithecus coquereli. Next base: position 4,698,848 of record NW_012147897.1, read on the forward strand.
GGAGGAAGTGACTCATCTTCCTAGATGAGGCAGACAGCTGCTTCCTCAGCAGCTGTCATAAACTCTGTCGCAGTCCCAGAAGTGAATCCCGGGCAGTAGCGGGCCGCAGGCTTCTCGAGCTCACCTCCACGCAGTGCTGCTGCACTTACGTTCCAGAACAGTTTCCTCAAGAAGAGAAAACAATAGCAGTGGTCGAACACCTGCTACCCACCTATCAGGCACTGCAAAGCAATCCGTTCACTAGCCCCAGCCTTCAGATGAGAAAACAGACGCGTAAAGAATCGGGTAACATGTGGGTACGGAGTCTTAATTTGGGAAGATGAGAAAGATCCGGAGTGGATGATGGTGGTGGTTGCACAGCAATGTGAACGTGCTTAATGCCGCTGAACTGTACACTTAAAAATGGTTAAGATGGTAATTTTATATTATGTATATGTTACCACAATAAAAAAAATACTGCACATTAAGGATTAAGTAACACGGCTACCAAGTGGAGAAGCCAATAGTCACACCCAAGCGGTGCTGCCCCAGAGCCATGCTATTAACCGCCCCTGTGATGTCTCACTTGCACATGATGCAGCTGAGAAAGACGGTTCGTCTTGGGCCGCTGTGAGCTGGGGCAGGATTGTATGCAGAGAGGGGCATGATCGGGCTTGAGGGTTAGAAATTTCCCTCTAGCTCGCAGGAAGATGGGGTGAGACTGGAGGTGGGGAGGAGGCCGGGCATGGCCAAGGCAGGAGATGCTAGTGGCCCAGATCAGGGCAGCAGTGGCAGGATGGAGAGAAGGGGGAGGACTGGAGAGCGTGTGAAGTGGAATGGACAGGAAGTGGGGGTCAGGCAATGGCTCCTTCTGGCCCACTTCAGCCTCCTGACAGTGGTCCTTCCAAGGGCCCCTTTCTCCCTGACAGGAGTTCTGGAGAAAAAGCCAGGGCACAGGCCTCCTCTCCAGCCCCCAGGGGGCAGTGTCGCAAAGTCTTCGGGGAGCTGGGGCTCTTGCTTCCAACTGTCCCCAGCAGGGCGATGCATGCTCCCCCATCCTCTCCCTCAACCTCCGCCCCTCACCCCCATCCCCGCCCCCACCCCATCTCCTCTCCTGGCCTCTGCTGCACCGCCCCGTGTCCTCTCTCCAAGGAGACAAATTATTAATCACTGTAACCCCACACTTGACACTTAATAAAGCAGTGGTACAGCCATTAGCCATGTGGTCCTTCCAAAAGACGGGGGCAAAGACCATTTTATAATAAGGAAACTGAGGACCAGGCAGTGAATGGGACCTGACCAACACCAATGTGTTGGTGGCCGAGCCAGGGCTAGAGGCTGCGGGCAGCCAGTGCCCAGTCTGGAGGCCTGAGAGAGGGCACAGCCTGCAGCCCCCACAGAACCACGGCTGCTGACGAGCCCCCGTTTTGCCCTTCAGCTTCCTCACACCTTAGGGGGCCTTCCCGGTGATCTATCCCCATGGGCTTGTCAGTCAGGTCAGACTGACCGCGCACGCACCTGTCGTGTTTACTCCCTCTTCATCCTCTGCTCCCAGAATCACAAGAGTCAACACCATGACCGCCATTGACATATTAATAACAGCTGTGTCTGCTTGGCTCTCAGAATTTAGCAAGCACTGATCCATCCATCAGCTCATCCCAGCCTTATGACAGCTCTGGGAAGGCATTTCACCACCAAGGACACTGAAGATCAGAGAGGGCAAGTGACCAGCCCCAGGTCACCCAGCCAGGCCTTCACAGTCTCCCAGGAGAGAGAAGCTGTGCACATACCAAGGAGAAGGGGGGCACGATGGTGGGGTTTAGTGCAGTCCTGCCTGGAGGTTTCTCGTCATCCCTGTTTTACAGGTGAGGAAACAGCCTCAGAGAGCTTCCTACTGGGTCAGGATTAAACTGTGTGATGCCCAAGCTTGCTCTTTCTGGGGCACAAGCTGCCTCTTCCAGGGCGGGATGAGGAGTTTCCAGCGCGGTGCATATTCTCTCCAGGCTGGAGGGGGGCACGGGTGGGAGGTGGAGGCTGCTGGACCCAGGAGAAGCCTGCTGCAGGCAAAGGAGCCTGGCGGGTGGGGGAAGGAGCTTCCCAAAGGAGTTGCTGGAGGAGGGGAGGAACCTCCAGGTGGGGCGTGGCTGCTACAGGGGGCACAGCAGGGCTGTCCAGGCTGGGCAGGCCAGTGGCTGTGTTGAGCCAAGGTGGGCGGGGCTGCCCAACCTGGACACCCACGGGTCACACACCTGGCCTGCAGACCAGCGCTTCTCCTCCCACGGGGAGATGAGCTGTGTCCTGACGGAAGAGTTTTGCCAACAAAGACAGGGGAGCCTTGGAGGGTTGTAGAATGAGTGCTGTCTCTCATCAGCCAGCCGGGGAAACTGAAGCCCAGGGAGAGACAGACAGTGACTGCCCCTTGGTCACCACACTCCCCAGGCCTCAGTCTCCCCATCTGTGAAAAGGAAGGATTGAATTAAATGAGCTTCACATTCCTTCCCTGAAAGAGTTACATTTCATGATCAAGTGAGAATTAGAAACATGTTTCACATAAATATATCTATTTAATACTTTACTAATTACTTTTCATTAAGTGGAAGTGGATCATCATAAAGTGCCATCTGTCTATCCTTGCCCTTGGAAAGTATGTGTCCTGCTGCTCAACACGTAGCCCCTGGCAAGTCACATCAGCCTCCCCGAGTGGCAGCGGCCTCGCGAGTAAAATAAGTATGAAGTTGCCTTCCTTGGGCAGAGTCGATGAGCTACGCATGGGGGTGTGTCCGCACAGCAGGGGGTCTGGCCCCAAGGCTGCATCTGGGGGTGGGGAGGGCCACCACTGTGACTGAGGCCCTCACTTCTCTGCCAGGCCAAAGGCTCATTTATAGATATCCGCTCCCGGGCTGCCAATCCAGAAGGGAAGTGGGGGCAAAGGTGCTGAGGTGGCAGTTTGGAGCCTTTTTCAGGAAGAAGTCTCTGGTCACTCTTCCCCTTCTCACCCTCCCCACCCCCTGCCCCATCCTCTGGGCAATCTCACGGTGATCCTCAGGACAGTCCTGAAGGTGTGTGGTTTCATGTCGTGATCTCCACTGAACCATCAGGAAGACCGAGACCCAGAGAGGACAAAGGGTTTGCCCGAAGTCCCACAGCAGGATTGCCACAGAGCTGGGACCAGAATCGAGGTCTCTAATCTGGAGCTCAGCACTCTTCCCTTGTACCTAAAAGCAGATAGTTCTATAAAATGAAAAGTGTCTTATTTTGCCTGGTTTACAAAAAGTCATTTCCCTAAGTGGTTTGGCTTAAAGAGGGGAAGGGCTTGGGTTCCGCAAACAGCCCGCGGTTTTAGAAACAGCATCAGGCTCTGCATGAGACATGGCTCTGCGAACAGCACGGGGCCCCGCAGAGTGCTACAGACTGTGCCAGGCTTTGCCAACAGCACAGGACTCTAAAAAAGGCATCAAGTTTTGCACACCGTGGGAATCCGCAGATGGTGTTGGGATCCCACACATCATGGTGCTTTGTAAAATGCGCGATGCATGGCAAACACCCCATGTTGGCAAGTGGCAAAACTGAGGTGCAAACCAGTGTGGTCAGACCTGATGCCTGGGCCACCCACAGTGGGACCTCCCTGCAGGATTAGCCCAGGAGCCAATCTGAAGGCCTGTTAGCCTAAGTCCCAGAGGCTCCTGGGAACCTCACCCTTGCTCCCGTTCCACAGCTCTGAGCTCGGGGATATTCCTGGACCAGGCTTTGTCAGTCTGGGGAGGTTGAGGTAATAAGTGAAAACTGCTCATGCCGGAGGGTACTGCATATACCTTGTCCTGTGGGACCCAGGTCTGTCTGGCTCCAAGGCCTCCACCCTCAGTCCTCAGTCTGGAAATCTCTGGGGATTTCAGGTTGGCCCTTCTGCCTCCCTTCCTCCCTTCACCTAGATGGCTGTCGTCTCATCAAACATTGATGAGACAGACTTGGCCAGCCAAGCTGGCCTCCCTGTATACTCAGACCGTTCCATGTGTAGAGCTTCTTCAGCCTCCGGGGCCAAGATGGGGGGTAATGGAGCTTCCAGAAAGCCTAAAGGGACCTTCCCTCTCTCGACCGTGTACCTGCAATTTGGTGTCTGGAAGTTTGCCCCTCTGCCACTCTCTGTGAGGACTCACATTGCTGACTTCGGTCTGAAGGATTTGGAGAGATAGACTCAATTGGGTTTTCTCAAGTAGGATCAGGGTCTGGTCTTTCTATGAACCCAAGCCAACAATTGACTTTTCCCAGTGCAGGGTAATGTGTTCACATCTCTAGTTTCTCAAAGACTCAGTCCTTCATGCAAGGAGTACCCACTGAGTGCCTCCTAAGTGCTCGGGAGATCTGCAATTATTTCAAACTTCCCATTAGCACCCTCACATAGCAAGGAGGAGCCAGTGGGGCTGATGTGTGCTTCTTTATTATCGCACCTTGAAAGTTAGACTCCAAACCACATCCCCATTCCATGCAAAGACCTTATTTCTGGGATAGAGTCAGGTTCACTTCTGCATCTTGGATTTGGGGAAACCCAGAGGACTTCCTCAGAGAAGAAGCTTGGGTGGAGGAAAAAGCCGGGTTCTAGCATCAGAGGTTCAAGGCATGGCCCCGCCACCTACTAGCTGGGTGATCTCCAGCTAATTACGGAGACTCAGTGCCACATCAGTAAAATGGGAGAGTAAATACCTGGCCTCCAGGGCCAATGGGAGGGCCCAATGGGGCCTCGCATGTGAAAGTGCTGTGCAACCTGGGAAAGGCAAACGGGTTTGTTTTCTCTTTCTGCCCTTTCCGAGCCCCACCTCTGCCGCTCCCTCCTCTGAGCTTGAGGCCTCCAGGCGTGGCTTCTTTCTTGCTCACTGAACTTTCACGGCAGCTCTGCAAGGGAGGATTCCTGTGTCCTCTTTATAGAAGTGGGAATTGACACTCTGGGAGGTGCAGGGACTTGCCTAAGGTTGCTTGACCAGTCGATGACAGCTGCGATGGGACCCAGGCCTGTCTGGCTCTAGGGCCTCCGTACTCAGTCCTCAGTTGGAAAATCTGGGGATTTCAGGTTTGCCCTTCTGCCCCGCTCCCTGCACCTAGAAGGCTGTAACTGCCAGAGCTCCTACCACGAGCTCCCCAAGGCAGGCTGGACACTGTGACTCCAGAGGACAGAGCCCCTCCTTGCTCCAGATCCTTGGAGCGCAGAGAGGAGATGGGGGTTTGCTGAGAAGGGATGAGGGCTTGGGGGACAGGGGCTCAGTGAAGGAGGACAACGGCTCAGTGGAGGAACAAGGGCTCTCTATGGGGCTCATTGAGGGTGACAGATGTTCTGTGAGTGAGGGGGACATGGGCTTGGCAGGAGAAAGGGCTCAGATCGAAAATGGAAGTAGAGTGAGCAGATTGGGGAATCAGGGTTGAATGACCCTGTGGAATGGGCCTGTGGAAGCCCATCAACATCCCCTGTGCCCCCCACCTCCCCACTGCTAACAGAGCGGGAGAAAATAGTCAAGGGAACTGCTGAGAAGGGAACAGGCAGAGTCTGAGCTCTAGGGAGGCGGGGCAGGGTGCAGCTTCCTCCCAGCAGGGAGGCTGGACCTAAACAAACCCAGCCTCCTACCCAACTCTGGAGCCAGGGTGGAGAGACAGAAGCAGCAAGTGACCAGGGAGACAGGCACTTGGAGAATGGGGCTGACTTTGAGCAGGACTCCCTAGCCCACGCCTGGATGGGGCTGCTGTCCAGGGTGGCCCAAGAAGCAGCCACCCAGTGCCCAGAGTTCACGCCCGTGCACATCCCTGCTGTGGCTGAGCGGCTGCTGCTCCCAGGAGCCCTGAGAGGGCCTACTCCCTCTGCCCTGCTACGCTCCAGGTCCTGAGATTTAATCAGGGCCTGGGACTCCCTGCAGCCCAGCAGGCCTGGGACCCAGGATAGGTAAGTCTGGTTGAAGTAAGGAAGAGGCATCTGGGGGAACCCAGGGGGTCCTCTTCCCAGGGAGAAGGGTGCGGTCGTAGAGCCAAAGTGGGTGTGCAGGGGTGGGATTGGGGGTTCACAGCTCTCTGCACAGAGCCAGGCATGTGGCCAGAGCTGGGCAAAGGTGTGTTGAATGAATGAGTGAATGATCCGAGGGGCGGGAACCGACGCTGTTTACTCAGCTGGAGGTCGGGAGCCAGCCAACCCTCCCTGATGGGACAGAGACCAAGAGGATAGCAGAAAGACAGGCCCCCAACCCTCACTGAGCCCTGTTCCCCCTCTCAGAGAGACAAAGGCAGAAACAGAGCGGAGCACAGAGAGATAGAGAAAGAAGTGTGGTTAGGTGAGTGCAGAGACGGCCTCAGACACAGATGGAGACAGAAGGACAGGGACATGGATGAAGACAAATTTCAACAGGTGTCAGCGGAGAATGCAGAGAAAGGGAGGGGAGCAGCCCTGGAGCGACAAAGAAGCAGGAGGCGGGGAGAGTGAGAGAGTCAGACGGGACAGACACCGCCAGAGAGGAGCAGACAGGCCCGAAGCCAGCGTGGGGAGGAGCCACACAGGAGAAGCGCATTCAGAGAGACCGCAGAGACCTGGTGGGCTGGCCGTGGGTGGGGAGGAAGCCTTGACGCCCAGGTTGGAGCGTAACAAGGAAGCACCAGGTGGCGAGGGCGGTGTTTCTGGAAGGAGCACCAGGCTAAGCATTTCCTGGGCAGACAGCTTGGAAGAAACAAAAAGTCTTTAGATAGGGAGGACTGGGCTGGATGCCCTGCAGCTGTCACTTCTGGCCCGCTCCCACCTGTCTGTCCTCCCAAGCTGTGAGGCCTCACACCCACTCAGGCAAGGCTGGACTTGCACCCAGGAGCCCGGCAGTGAGGGCTTCGGCCAAGACAGACTGGCTGACGTGCAGCCTGGGGGACCTCAGGAGGACACAGCCACAGCCTGGGGACTGTGGTATGGCAGGAAGGCTGGGGTGGAGGCTTCCTCTCAGGGCGCCTCACAGGACAGATGAGAATGAGGTCAGATTTGGGTGGGTTGGTTTGGGATGGGGTGGCGTGGAAGGGCCTTTGACAAACCAAATTCCCTGATTGGGAATTTGCTCTGTGTTGGATGGGAGGGTTGGGGAGCCTGTGGGTGTGGGAAGCAACTAGAAACTTCGGGTGTACTGCATGTACTGCATCCTTCCCCCCAACCCCACTACCTCCCATGACCATTTTTCTGGGCCATAAAGGACCTAGCTATAGAATATTCTCTACTGTCCCCCCAACCGCCCACGCATACAGCAGGAAACTGACCCCAGCATCTGCCCCCTGAGCCACCAGAAGCCACTCTAGTCTTGCCTAGGCTGTGGCCAGGCTCATGCAGCACTCTGAGGGATGTGGGAACACGGGGAGGGGGGGCAGGATATGGAGTCTTGAAGAATCCCAGGCTCAGCTCACCAAGGGACAGGGGACAGTTGTTCCAGCCAGGGGCAGACACCAGAGAGGAGTGAGGATCAGATCTGGCTCTGGCAGAGCCCCTCCACCAACCCTCCACATACCCTTAGGCAGCAGGCAGAGCGTCCCTGTCTATGCAGGGACAGGCCATTTGCACAGTGTGATTCAGAGACCCCGCTTTCTCACCTCTGCCCCTTTGCTCAGGAAGGGCCTGCCCACATCCCATTCTGATGAAATTTGCCATTTCCCAGCTCCTCCAAATGCCAGCTCTTCCAGGAAGCCTTCCCTATTCCCCCAGCTGGGAGTAACTTCTCCCGCCAGCTCCCATATGCTGTTTGACCCTCTATTTGAGGTTCATCCTTCCTTGTTTCCGGCGTTATTGCTATGGCTATCCCCAGCCCTTCTGTGTCCAAATATGAGATATTCCAGGGCACATAGGTGGGGCGAGGGAAAGAACCAGGGGCCCTGGGTTCAAATCCCAGCTCCGCATCACTAGCTTTATGAGAATTCAGTGAAACACACTCACCCTTTTTAGTAGGTGAGGAAACAGATGCTCAGAGAGGGCAAGTAACTAGCCCGAGGTCACCTAGCAAGTAAGCAGCAGAGTGGGGGCCAGAACCCAGGTCTGCCGGGTGCCAAAGCTCTTTCCTCTCTGTGCCATTGCCTCTGGGCTTTCTCTTCCCTTACACAGCCCCTGCCCAGGATGAGCATTCTGGGGGAGGAGATAGCATCGCAAATGCTTGGAGAAGCGATTGTACCTGGCGTGTTTGTGGGGACAGTGAGGTGCTAGTACAGTTGGAGTGGGAGCATCACTGGGAAATATCTTGGGAAACTAAGCCAAAGAAGCTGATGGGGCCCAATCTCAAGGGTCTCATATGCCAGGTTAGGCATATGGACTTTGTCTTGGAGGCCACTGGGAGGTATAGAAGGTATCTGAGGAGGGCAGTGGCTATGCTTTGGTGGCCCAGAGAATCTGTGCCCCAGGAGCAGATAACCCATAATAACTCTACTCACTCATGCAGCACTCTTCTGAGTACAAACTACTATGACGTGCATTTTGTAAATGCGGAAACTAAGGCTAGGAGGAGTCTAGGCACCTGCCCAAGACCAGTGGCAGAGCCGGGGCTCAAACTCCAGTACCACACTGGAGTAGGGCCCTTTCTGGCCTTCCCTTAGCCTCTGTCCTGACAAGTCTCTACTGAAGGCTCCAATGTGCCCAGCCTGTGCCTGGAGAACACAGGCCCGAGGGGGCTGCATCTGCAAGGAGCCTGCCCCAAGTCCTCTCTAAATCCCTGGGTCTCTGGTGCCCAAACAGCTTTAAGACAATTATTAGGATTATCTTGTGTTTGGAGGACTGGAGATTCACGATATGGAGTGAGATGGGATAATATGGGCCCCCTAAGGGGCCAATTTAAGCCCCGAGAGAAATGAGCTGGGACCACATGGATGAGAAGTCGGCATGGCCTGGGCCACGCCAGTGATAGCTGCCTATCATTGGGCCTCAGGCTCCTGGTTTTAGGCCTAGGGAGACTGGCCTGGGTCCTCCGTAGGCTCAGGGCTCACCCTCCCACACAGGCCGCAGTTTTGTTTTGTTTTTTTTGAGACAGAGGCTCACTCTGTTGCCCGGGCTAGAGTGCCGTGGTGTCATCCTAGCTCACAGCAGCCTCAAACTCCTGGGCTCAAGCGATCCTACTGCCTCAGCCTCCCGAGTAGCTGGGACTACAGGCATGCGCCACCATGCCTGGCTAATTTTTTCTATGTATTTTTAGTTGTCCAATTAATTTCTTTCTATTTTTAGTAGAGACAGGGTCTCGCTCTTGCTCAGGCTGGTTTCGAACTCCTGAGCTCAAACGATCCGCCTGCCTCGGCCTCCCAGAGTGCTAGGATTACAGGCGTGAGCCACCGCGCCCGGCCCGCAGTCACTATTTTTAAGGTCCTCATGGGTCTAGAAGGGGTAACCAGGGCCAGAACCAGGAACAGAAAGTCCCAGCACAGGGTCCCTGACCCAGCTTGGAAACCACCAGAAACTGCCTGGCCCTCTCCCTGACCCTGCCAGATCTCCCTCAAGAAGCAACAGCTGGAAGGCCCACAACAGCTGGACCTCAAATATGCTATTGTCCTCGCAACAGACCACCCAAGGGTCCTGCTAGGAAGAATTTCCCCAAAATGACAGCCAAGCTCCAAAACTGGAGACAGGCCCCCTCCCCTTCGCTGCCTTTGACTCTTTCCCCTCCGGAAGGCTGGACCACGCCAAATTGGGAACTGAAGCACTCAGGGCCCCCACACCGCCCCCATCCCACCCAGGCCCACCACGGCAGCCCCCGCCCACAGCCCCATGCTCCAGCCTTCTCTTCTTCCTCATTCGGCTTTGCTGGGGAGTAGGGACACTCCAGGCTGAGAGTATCGCCTGTGCAAAGGCTTAGAGGTGGAAAAGAACGTGATGAATTTGGGGAATGGCAAGAATCTGTTTCTGCAGAGAGTAATGTTCACCAGGGAGGGTACAAGAGGCAGGAGCAGCTCCCAGTAGCCTTGGCCTCCTTGAGGATGAGGAGTCTGTATTCATCGTTTGCAGATGAGGCCAGGGGCAGGCGGTGGGGATGGGGCTAACTGTTGTTGAGGCCCACAGGGTACCAAGCAGTGGGCGTTTTCCTTTAATCCTACCCAAAACACCATGAGGCATTATTCTCTCACTTACAGAGAAGGCTACTGAGCCTTAGCAAGGCTAAAGAAGCTGCCCAATGTCACACAGCTCAATATGGCAAGACAAATATTTGAATCCAAAGTCTACTGACCCAGAGGGTTTCAGCAGGGACCTAACATATTCCATCAGGACAGGAGGACTGGAGGATCACTGCCCTGGGGGAATTTATTATCTAATCAGGCTGATTAGAGAGAAACACAAATAATGCCAGAGAGTGACCAGCAGTGCTGCAGCCCAGAGAAGCACAGAGGAAACAGGCCTGGGTGGGGCGCTAGGGTTCTGGAGGGAAAGATGGTTGACCTGGGCTGTAGGAACTCGGCAGGGGACCAGCAGGCCAAGGGAACCCAGGGGAACACAGAGGGTGGGAAGGGCTCGAGGCAGATGCTAGGTGCACTGAGGCTGGCTGCCTCCCGCCCCAACACCTCTGGGGAGAGGTGTCTGTCATCATCTTGAGGGACAGATTGCCCAATATCTGCTGCTGGGAACGTTTCCCTTCCCAGGCTCAGGTAGTGGGCATGTTAGTGCTGGAGCTGGTGGCTTTGCCAGTGACACCCCTTCACACACAACTTGGCGCCTGGAACACCTCCTTTTGCACAGCATTCCTCCATTGGGGCACATGGCAGGGATTTCTCACTCTCACTGGGCAAGTTTGGCCACTTGTGGCTTCTGTTACCTCCTAGCCACACGTGCCTCCCAAACTCCCAGAGTTCTGTCTCCAGCCCATGTTCTCTGTCCTGGAGCCCATAGCCTTCTAGACATCACTCCCTGGGTGCCTCTCTGCCACCCTAAACTCACCACATCCATCGTTGAATTTATACCACCCTGCAAACCTGGTTTTAATAATAGCATACTCATGGCTGGGCCTAGCGGCTCACACCTTATAATCCCAGCATTTTGGGAGGCTGAGGCAGGAGGATCGCTTGAGGCCAGGAGTTCAAGAATAGCCTGGTCAACATAGTGAGACCCTGTCTCTGCAAAAGATTGAAAATTGGCTGAGTGTGGTGGCACACACCTGTACTCCCAGCCACTCAGGAGGCTGAGGCAAGCAGATCACCTGAGCCCAGGAGTTCGAGGCTGCAGTGAGCTATGGTTGCACCACCGTACTCCAACCTGATGACAGAGAGAGACCCTATCTTTAAAAAAAAAAAGAAAAAATGTAAATAAATTAATAAAATGGCGCACCCAGAAGGAAAGCTGCACTTCTCCTCCCCTGCACCTCCAGGGACTCCTCAGCGTCCTGCATCCCCACCACTGATTTTCTGCCAAGCCCTGGGGACCCCCCTTCCTGTGCCTGCTCATGACTCTCCAACCCCACTGCCACTACCTGGCCAGGCCTGTTACCACTCATTGCCCTGGACCTCACTCCTCCTTCTTCCCGGCCCCTGCCTCCAGCCTGGCTTCTCCACCCTCCCCTCCAGTCGTGGTGGACTTCCCAGAAGCCCAAATCTGACCCCCTCCCTGGCCTTGGACAAAGTCTGCCCATATGGGAATGTGGGCTCGGTGGTGCCAGCTCTGCTGATCTTTCAAGCAAAAACCTAAAATCTGGAGTTTTACGTAAAATTTCCTGATGTTTAAATGCTGGCATCTGACTTAAAAACACTCAGCAAGTCGGCATTGTGCAAGCTCCCAGAACAGGCCTAAGGGCCAGATGTGCCCTCAGTCAGGACAACTCCAGAAGGCTCCAACCACCTTGCAGTGCACAGCCGGCCCGCACCATGCACAGGGGGCCTGGGGCCAGGTCTTCCAGTTGTAACCTCTGCCTTGTATTTTGTCCCCACAGGGCCCTTTGATGGCCCTGGTGACAACGTGTGGGGGAGGGTGGGGAGGAGAGGTCTCTCCTCTAGCACAGGAAAATTATTGGGGGGGGGGAAAAAACAAAGAAGTCTTGGAATGCAGCTGGTGAGGATGGGGGAGGGACGGGGTGGAGACAGGGCTGGGGCAGGACAGGGGAGGGACACCACAGGGGTCTGTGCTGCCTCGGGGACCAGGAGTTGGTCAGAGAGTACTGCTGTGGCTGAATCTCCCACAGGAAAGGGAATAATTATTTTGAGGCTGGTGGCCAGTCATAGAAATAGACGCCTCGGTGAGTTTGGGGCAAAGGCTGACAAGGCTGGCACTTGTAAAGCACCTTGGAATTGACAACAGGCGTTCCTTATCCCGTCTGACCCTCGCCCAGGCTTGAGAGGTAAGGCTCATTACCCCTGTTGTACAGTGGCTTGGTGGGGTCTGACTGCTGGGACAAGGGCACACCGGGTCTGAGTGGTCTCAGGTCTCACTCTCTGCTGAGGGACAGGCTGGCACACGCTGGAGAGAAAGTGTCATGCCTTCCCTTCCTTGGTCCCAGCCATCCTCCTCCAGCTGGCCTGCCTGGAGTCGCCCTCAGGGTGTGAGCGCTCTCCCAGCTGTCTGCATTTCTCAGCACCTGCTGCCCTGTCTCTCCTGAAGGTCCAGATCCAGGCCTCGGTTGTAAGTCCTGGACCCTCATCACACTCAGGTCCCTTGGACAGAGGGCTGTGCATCTTTCCCTCCACTTTCTCTCTCCCAGCCCTTGCCCGCAGTGCTCTCTCAGGCCACTGGAAGAGGACATTGACCAACCAGTGAACTGACTGACGAGGGTAGGGCCAAGGGAAACTTCCCCCTCGCCCTTGGAAGGTTTGCTGAAAAATCAACTCACAAAAGACAGATTAATTGGAGAGAAGGCATGCAAATTTTATTAACATGTTCACAGGGAAAAGCACAGAGTGATTACCCACCCCTGATGGGGTTCAGAAGCTTATATACCATCCTGGCAAAATAGGTGGTGGGATGGGAGAGAAGGAGAATTCTGTTGAGAGGGTTACCGGGCAAGATGAATAGATTGCAGAACTGAGATCAATCTCGTGCAAGGGGCTGTCCAGCTGTGGTTACATCCTTGGTCTTACAGGGAGGAAAAGAAAAAACACGTGTTCTCCTTGGTGGGTCTGGTTTTAAGCAGGTAAAGGAAGTTCAACTTTGTCCTGTGCTTAGGGAGAGATGGTGGTGGGGAGGGCAGAGGGACCTTGAGATTTCGGGGAATCAGTTTCTGAGCCCCAACACTAGCTAAAGGATGGACTGGTACAATGACAGACTGTCCCCAAATGGCAACCTTTGCCAATTCACAGGAGGAAAACCAGGCCAGAAAAAGACGTGCCTACACAGGGACTGTCTCTGCCATCGTTGCATCCACCATTTTGCGGTTGCTGTTGGGGGCGCTGGAGTCAGACAGATCTGGCTTTCAGCCTTGGCTTTGCCACTTACCAGCCTGGAGACCCTATATAAATCGCTTCTCTAGGAGCCTCTGTTTCTTCCTGCATCAGGGAGTCAGCGATGCCCCCAGAGTGTTGCTGGGGGGAAGGGTGCTGAGCCTAGCCCTGCACGTGGCGATGTTTGGTCTAGATCAAGCACCTGCTTCCCCCAAGAAGAAGACGCCCAGGACAAACTCCTCCATCCTGCCTGCTGTTCAGAGCTGGCCACTTCCATGGGGGATGACAGTGGGCCTGAGAGCTCTGTTTCCAGCCAGGGCTTTGGTTGACTTCCCTCCCCCGCCCCCTCCCCCAGCCCTTTGCTGTTGAACTTCAGCCCTATCCTCTGGTTCTAGATGTGGCAACGTTTGCTGCTGGCACAAAGCAAGTCTGGAAGCAGGCAGGTGTTTTGGCAGGACAGGCAGCTGACAGAGGATGGCTGCCTGGCAGGGGAACATGCAGTATTCGCTGAGCACCTGCTGTGCGCTGTGTCCATGCTGGCTTCCCAAATACCGCCACAGCCTGTTGGTGAGGCAAAGGTCATTAATCTCCAGGATAAGGAACACCACTGCTGCTCAAAATTTTGGCAGTGTCTCAGAGGGGGAGGTAAAGTCAGAGTTTATGAAGAATTAAAAGTTTGTTTTAAAGCCCTTCAGCACAGAGTAGGAGGTGGGTAGGGGGAGACTTGATTAGGATTGGGTAAAAATTTCAATTCAACAGTTCAGGATTGGTAGAAGCAGCAAGGTGAGGAAGTTGCCAGGAGGGAGTCAAAGAATCTTGGGCCAACTCTTTATTTCCCTTGAAGAGTTGATTGGTCTTTCAGAAGTTGCTGTAATGAACAATCAAACCATTTACTTGGGGGTGGACAGACTGGGAAGAGGAAAAAAATGCTACTGAAGACAGTGAAATAGCGAAGTCATGTGAATGTGACCGTAAGGTGTGGTTGTGGTTTTGGGTTTTTAGCCCAGGCTGAATGTGGGGGTAGGTGGTTTGGTTCTCGGTAGACACTTTCTGCACTGGGAAGGAGGGATTACAGTCCCTGCTTTGCAGCAGCAGGCTTCAAACCTGGGTCATTGAGTGTGCCTGAAGAGAAGGGGTCCAGTCCCTCGTTTTGTGGTTGGCTGGGGCTTGGATGAGAGAGAGAGATGACCCAGATGGATGGCCGGTGACATCAAAATGGAGGGGTATACTTGGAGGAAGACCATGTGTGCAGGAAGGGGAGGGGTCCAGTTGGGCCGTGTTGCCTGGGAGGCGCTTGAAGATTTATCAGGAAAAGGGATAATGATGGCCCTTGGCAGGGGCCTACTGTGTGCCAACCCCTGGGCCTGGTGCCCTAGAGACCTCACATCCTCAGGATAGTGTAGGGGAGAAGAGATTTCTTTCCTCACCCATTGCTAGGTTCATGACTGAGTCCCCTATAGCAAAAGACAGATTAACAGGAGAAAAGCATGCAAATTTATTTAAGTTTTCCATACCATAACAGCCTTCAGAAATGAAGACCCCCTTAAAGTCAGAAAAACCTGTGTACTTTTCTGCTAAGTTTGATGAGAAGTATATAGTTGTGGAGAAGTGTGATTGGACAAAGGGGATATTATCTAGCAAGGCCTGTTTGTCCAGATTCTTCTCCATGTCCTTGTGTCTTCATAGCCAAGGATGTTCCTTTTCTCCAGTGGAGGGAGAATAACTCTCAAATGAACATCTTATGACCTGCTTCTGCTATTTTCTTGAATGCCAAGGTGCCATATCTTGGGGTAGCATGTTCTGAACCTCATCAGTAGATACGGTTATCTTCACCTTAGAGTGGGGAAACGGAGGCTCAGAAAGGTCAAGGGATGTGTCCAGGCCCACACAGTGGGCTTGTGGCAGAGCTAGGATTCCAACCTAGGTCTGAGGACTTAAAGCCTATACTCAGCCCCACATTTCCCTGAGACTTGGTCCTTGCAGCTAGGAGGTGGCTCAAGGAGGCAGAAGCCTGAGCCCTTCCAGCAAAGAACAAGCAGAGAAAGGTGCTCCCCGCTGTCAGGCTGGTCTCTGAAACTCTGCCCCTCATCACCCACATGCAGTGGTATGAAGAATGTTGATTCCTGCCCAAGGACAGCCCGCAGAGGGCGTGTCTCACTGACCAGATACCTGGTAAACAAGGTTTCTGGCAGACAGACTTTTGGGGCAATTGTATGACTGTCTTTCTGAGGAGCCACAGGGCAGGTGGCCAGCTGACAGACGGCCTGAACAGACAGGTCTCCTGGAAGACAGCAGACCACTGACTGGCTGGCTTTTGAGCAGATGGACATGTGTGCCTGTGTGAATGACCAGCCAGGTAACCGACAGGCAGGCACACAGACCCCCTGCCTGCCAGCTCAGGGGCTGTGAGCTCCTAGCCCTTGAAACCACCGGCTTACCTGGGACCCCAAAACCTGGCTGCCAACCTAGGAGAGAAGGGGACTGGGTTTTTTTTTTTAACTGGGGCCTGGCTTTCTGCCCCTCCCCTCATTCCCACAGGCCACAGCCAGCCCAGCCCAGGTTCACTCCCACAGCTGTCCCCTCCTCCGGGATAAAGGCTTCACAGAACAGGGAAGGGCCTCAGTGCCCTTCCACGTGAGGAAGACACACAGCCCTGGACTCAGGACCTTCCTTCCAAGGGGAGTTCTGTCCTCAGTCAGGGAGTCGACGGTTTCCTGCCAGCCCCTGGGCCCCAGCCCACAGGAAGGGCTCAGAGGGGACAGACAGCCCGCCTGACTGGCCCCATTCAGTGGCCGACTGACCACCAACACGACTGCTGCTGCTCCAGTGCAGAGAGCCGCAGCCAGTGCTTCCCTCCAC
The DNA here is from genome assembly GCF_000956105.1 of Propithecus coquereli. NCBI lineage: Eukaryota > Metazoa > Chordata > Mammalia > Primates > Indriidae > Propithecus > Propithecus coquereli. The sequence continues at coordinate 4,715,009 of NW_012147897.1, forward strand.
CACCAAGAGGTGCAGGCTGTGGACTCTGCCCTCCAGAAACTGCCATATCTCTAAAGGATAAATTATCCCAGGAAGACTTTGGCCTTGGCAGAAGAGGCTGAGATTGAAGATTCAGGGAGAGCCAGAGGTGAGGCTGGAGTAGGAGCTCACCTGAGGCAGGTGAGCAGGCTCTGGGAGTGGGCAGGTGAGAGGGTAGGGGGCTGGATCTTTGGGCTAGGCAGTTTGGGGCACAGGGAAGATGCCTCCGGTGTGCCCAGGAAGCCAAACCGAGGGTCCAGGATCTGGCCTGTAGCTGGGGGCCCCATGTTCTGAGCAGGCCACTGACCTTCTGACCCTCTCCCCATCCATTCTCTGGGTTTCCTTCAGAGCTGGGGCTCCAAGTCAGTGACTTCTGCCCTCCTACACTCAGCTCTAACCCTGGTTGGGCTGGCCCCTTTGTGGGCTGGCTCTGCTGCCTATGAGGTGGCCTGGCTAGGTTTGGGTGGGCCAAGACAGAGAAGAGCACTGCACTTCTCTCCCTGTCAATGGAAAAGAAGCCAAACTCTATAAAATAATTTAAAGAGGTTTATTCTGAGCCAAATTTGAGGACCATGGCCTGGAGCCATGCCCAATCAGCCTTGACCAAGTGGACTTGCTAAGGTAGGGTTACAGTTTGGTTTTATACATTTCAGGGAGACAAGAATTACAGGTAGAGTCATAAATCAATACATGGAATGCATACATTGGTTTGGCCCAAAAAGCAGGGGCTTACAGGTCATAGGTGGGTTTAGAGATTCTTTAGTTGACAATTGGATGTAAGAGTTAGGTTTTGTCTAAAAGACCAGGAGTCAGCGGAAAGGAGTTAGGATAAGGGTCGTCTATCTTTCATGTGATGCTATGCTGGAACCAGGTTGGGAAGTAAAGCACATTATATTGGGTTAACAAAACCTGTTTAGTGAGATTTTATCATTTGTAGGCATGACTCACCAGGCCTCCTTAGAAAGGAATTTTGGGGGCAAAAGAAAAGATGAGGGTTCAGTGCTCAAACCTGTACAAGGAGCATGGAGTGATATTGAGTTTAACACCTGGGCTGGACCAATGTTAGCCAGTAGAGCTAGCTGCTCTGAGCCCAGGTGTCCTTATCAGAAGCACGGAGACAATAAAGCACCAGAAGTACAGAGCTGTGCAGAGGGTTCATGAGCCGATGTGTGGAAGCACGTAGCCCAGAGCCTAGATCACAGCAGATGACCGGCTTCTGCCGCTGAGAGGACTGTGGCTCAGAAATGGTCTCCTGAATCTCCGCTGGGCGCCTGTGCTTTGAACTGCCTTACTTCCTCTTTGCCTTCAAAGTGACTCCCCCAGAGTCTCCCCCGTCACTCCCCTTCCCCAGGCCAAATCCCCCTCTCCTCCCTCTTTGAAGGCAGTTTTGTTTCAATATTTCCTTGTTTCCTCTGAGTCCACCAAAAGGGACTCCTCCCCAGCTGGCCACGCTTCCATTTCCTCAGTCAAATTCCTCAAGCTATTTGTATAAATAAACATTTCTCCAAAGAAAGATACACAAATGGCCAATAACCACATGAAAAGATGCTCAACATCATTAGCCATTAGGGAAATGTAAATCAAAACCGCACTAAGATACCACTTCACACTGCTAGGATGGCTGTAAATGACAAGACAGACAGTAACAAGTATTAGCAAAGATCTAGAGAACTGGGATGATCACACACTGCTGGCGGGACTGCAAAGTGGTGCAGCCACTGTGGAAAACAGTTTGGCAGTTCCTCAAAGATTTAAACGTACAATTACCACATGATCCAGCAATTCCGTTCTTAAGTATACACCCAAGAGAATTGAAAACGTGTCCACGTAAAAATTTGTACACGAATGTTCATAATACCTGAAACAACCCAAATGTCCACCAACTGGAGAGTGGATGAACTAAATGTGAAGTATTCATGCAATGGAATATTATTCATTCATAAAAAAGAACGGAGTACTAATATGTGCTATAACATGGATGGACCGTGAAAACATTGCGCTAATTGAAAGAAGTCAATCACAAAAGAACAGATATTATATAATTTCATGTATACGAAATGTGCAGACTAGGCAAGTCTATGGAGACAGAAAGCGGATTAGTGGTTGCCAGGGGCTGGGGGGAGGGAGGAAAATGTTCTGGCATTGGATAGTGGTGATGATCGTACAGCTTTGTGAACATACTAAAAACTTTCGGATTTTGCACTTTAAAATGGCAGATTTTAGGGCATGTGGATTACGTCAATTTTTAAAAATCCTCAGGTTCCCAGGGGCCTTGTATAAAGATCACAAAACCTTCCCTCAGGGCAGTTCAGGCCTCCGTGGCCCCCTCCCCGAGGTTGCCTTCTGGGCCTAGAGGTGGAGTAAGAGAGTCCCCTGGGTCACAGGTGTCCTTAGGTCAGTTTTCAGGCTCCAGAAGGAGCCTGCTGAGTGAGGGGAAACTCCTACGGGTGGGGAGGGGGACGTGAGACAATGGAGAAGGCTTCCGGCAGGAAGTGGGGCCCAGCCGGGAGGAAGGCCAAGGAGGCGGGGGCTGCCAGGAGGGCAGGTGGTTCCCATCTAAGTGGAGGGATGGAGTTCCCCAGGGTGAGCTCAGGAGACCCTGGGAGCTGCCTCTGAAGGAGCTCAGCTTCCTCCAACCGCAGGGAGTGGGGTGTTGGCATGATCACCACAGTTACCGTGAGAGGAGAGGCGACATACATAATGGAGGCCAAGGGTCCAAGACGGCTCTGCCTCCTGAGTCATTGCCCCGCCACCCCCACCCCATGCCTGTTTGTCCAGGAGGGGGTTACATGGGATGAGCTCCGAGGGCCCTTTCTGCCCAACCAGCAACGTGGTTCGATGGTATGATTTGGAGGTTGGTTAGCTCTGTGATGACATACGGGGTGGCACCCTGGGTGGGGGCTGATATCTGTTCCAAAATACACCGAGGAGAAGCCTCTGTTCCCTGACTGTGGACTGAGCCTTGCCCCTGCACCTGGCGCCAGACCTCTGACCCTACGCTGAGCCGGGCACACCCAGGCCCAGGCTCGGTTCCCAAGACCACAGGCCCAAGGCGAGCTGAGAGACTGCACGGCTCGTCCCTACTGCCGGGGCCACTGCTCACGGGTTTGTTGTCTGGCAAGGTCGGCAGCTTGTCCCTCAGGAGGGAGGTTTATGCTGGAGCAGAGAGAAGGTGTGAAGCAGGTGGTCCCCTGCAGTGGCCTGGTCAGCATGGATACACAGAACACACACTGTCTTAGGAAGGTGCCTTGCACGCTGTGACCTAGGGATCAGCAAGGCTGCAGGTGTTTTGATTCTCAGGTTCTGCCCAGCCACGAAGGGTCCTTCTCCTGAAACACCTTGGTTCTGAGGTCTTGGCTACCTGGGTGAGGGCCATCCTCTGGGATTCCATCTCTACTCTTATCACCTGCTGTCTGTCCCTCAGGGCCAGTACAGATGCCAGACAAGGAAACCAAGGCCATGATGGGCACTGAAGACACACCTGGAGGCAAAGCCAGCCCAGACTCTCAGGACTCGCGGCCAAGTGTGTTCCACAACATCAAGGTACCTCCTGGGGCCTGGCAGGGCCAGGGGCCTCTGAGCCTAGCAGAGCAGGCTCTGCCACATACCGGCTGTGTAACGACAAGCAAGCCCCTCTCTGAGCCTCAGTTTCCTCATCTGTAGAATGGGTGGCTGTGAGAATCAAAAGGATGATCTGTGAAAGCACCCGGCTGGGTTTCGGGCACATGGAAGGTGCCTGGTACCTGTTCCCTCCTTCCAGAGAGGCTGCTCTGGGGGCAGTTTGGGGATGAGTCCCCTTGCTTCCACTTCCCTAGAGAAATAAAGTGCCCTGGGGGTCCTGAACCTGTACGAATAGTGGGGGTCCTGGCTCTACCAAGGGCAGCCCTAAACATCCAACACCCACTGGCACCTACTGGGTGCCAGGCCCTGTGCCAGGTGCCATTCACACATGATCTTACTTAGTTCTCGAAATATCCCTGGCAGGTAGGGCCATTGTCCTCATTGTACGGATGAGGAACAGAGTGCATGTATTAAGCTCTGCCATAAATACTCTATTTTTAATTCTTTGGAGCAAGTTTTTCTTCTCCTAAGAATTCTGCCAGTCTTTCAGGAGGAAGACTACAGGAAGGCTGGGATGTTTGGGGCAGGTGGGCTGGGCAGCCTGGGGACCTGGTGTGTGCAGGTGGTCCCACAGGGCAGCCCAAGGGGACGACCGGGTGGGGGTGGGATGGGGAAGGACCCGGGTGGATCTGGGATAGCTTCCTGGAGAAAGGGACAGTGTGGTGGAACAGGGAGGAAGGGCCAGTCCAGCCCAGGGGAGCTCTGACGGCCTAAGGGGGCTCCCAGCACTCCTGGCCCTAGGAAGACCCAGCTGTCATGTGGGTCTCTGGTAGCGCCCAGGCCCCTGGGGTGTACCCGGGATAGCTTTGCTAGTTTTTAGGCCTGTGTGAGAAGCCATGAGCTACTGCAATAACACACTCTCTCTCTTTCTCTCTCTCTGTCTCTCTTTGTCTCTGTCTCTCTCTGTGTCTCTCTTTTGTCTGTCACTGTCCCTCCCCTTCTCTCCCCCCGTGTGGGTCTCCTCTGGCTCTGTGTCCCCATCTCTATTCCTTGCTCCTACCATGACCTCACCCTCCCTCTCTTTCCCCAACTCCCTCTCTGTTTCCCCACCGTCTCCCTGCGCCTCTGCCGCTGCGGCTCCCCGGCAGCTCTTCGTCCTGTGCCACAGCCTGCTGCAGCTGGCGCAGCTCATGATCTCCGGCTACCTCAAGAGCTCCATCTCCACGGTGGAGAAGCGCTTTGGCCTCTCCAGCCAGACCTCGGGGCTGCTGGCCTCCTTCAACGAGGTACCAGCCCCGGCCCAGCCACAGGGGTGGACGCTGAGGAAGACTCGCACCCCCACCTCCTGCCAACCTCCCCGTCACTATCCCGCCACGAACCCTTCCACTCTCAGCGCCCTTGGGCACCCCCATCACAGCCCCTGGCCTGAAACCTCAGAACATTTGCAGCTGTCTTCTAAGACCTGGCGATCCTCCCCGTGGGAGCACTCTACTTGGGTTGTGGGATATGTCAGAGCTAGCCAGGGTCCCCACATCTGCCCACTCTCTTTTTGGTTCCTTAGCCTTTTCAGGCACCTAGCTATTGCCTGTCCCAGGAGGGAATCAGAGAAAGTCACTTTAACAGTAGTTGGCTGGATGCAGTGGCTCACACCTGTAATCCCAACACTCTGGGAGGAGGCAGGATTGCTCGAGCTCAGGAGTTTGAGATCAGCCTGAGCAACAGTGAGACCCCATCTCTACTAAAAAAAGAAAAATTAGCCGAGCATGGTGGCTCACACCTGTAGGCCCAGTTTGAGGTTGCAGTGAGCTGTGATGACACCACTGCACTCTAGCCGGGGCAACAGAGCAAGACTCTGTCTCAAATCAAACAGTAGTGAGAGAGGCTTAAATTACATCAAGGACAGAACCTTCAGAACTTAGGGATGGGGGAGGGAAGGACACCACGAAGTGTCTGTCCTCAGAACTGCCCAGGGATCCGCAGACCTCTGGGACCCACAGCCAAGCAGAGGAGCGGATGAGCTGCTTTGGGTGGATTGGAGATCAGAGTCCAGCTGTGCCCAGCCCCTTCCTCGCCAGATGTTTTCACCCAGGGAGCAGGAAGCTGTCTCTTTCTCCCCTGCCGCCGGCAGATTCTTGTGAAATTCTCTCCCCTTGGGTAATGTGTCACACTCTCCCAACCCAAGGCCTGCCAGCTGCATAGCATCCCCAGATGTTCCTCGGCACCCCACCTCAGGTCTCAGACATGGGAAGGGAAAGTCCTTACCTTGCTCTGGGACTTGGGCATGTCACTCCGGGTCTCTGGGCCTCTGTGTCTCATCTGTCAAATGGAGAGTGCTTGTCCTTCCCAGGGTCAGTCCCCACCCTACCCCTCTGCTGACACTGCTCCTCATCCCCAGCGAGGAGTCTGAGGCTCACCCACACCCCTGGCAGGAAGCCACAGAGCAGATACACGCCCAGCTTGCAATGGCAGAGGCTGCCCCTGCCGTGCAAGCTCTCAAGTCCCCTCTCCACTCTGCCCTCAGTTTTCTCCCCTAATGGGACAGTGGAGCCCTTCCCAGGAGGACCCAGAATCGGTATTTATAAGAGGGCCTCAGGTGATTCTCATTCAGTCCATTATACAGATGGGAACAGTGAGGTTGGCAATGGAGACAGGGATGGTACAGGCCGCCAGCCCTGGGCTCTGCTCCACTTTAATGCGTCACCTCATCCCTTTGCAGGTGGGGAACACAGCTTTGATTGTGTTCGTGAGCTACTTTGGCAGCCGAGTACACCGGCCCCGAATGATCGGCTGTGGGGCTGTCCTTGTGTCCCTGGCGGGCCTGCTCATGACTGTCCCACACTTCATCTCGGAGCCGTACCGCTACGACCACACCAGCCCCGGTAAGAGCAGGAGGGCCGGGCAGGAGAGGCTGTGAGCAGCCGCATCGCTGTGCCCCGGGGCACGTGCACAGGCCCAGCATCCCAGGTGGGCCCAGGTCACCTTTTAGTCCTCTCTGGTGGACCTGAGGTGTAGGGTAGGATGAGGCCCAGGGCAGGGCCTCTCTTAGCAAAGACATGCTTCTATGTCACTGGGCTTTTTTGGTTTTTGAGGTGGGAGTGAATTTACAATACAGCCTGTTTAGGGCCTGGCATGTAGTAGATCCTCAGGAAATGCAGACAGAGTGATGATAACAGTGTCACACACTGCTACTGCACATCAGACACTGCTCTAAGCACTTTATGTGTATTCATGCATTTCATCCTCACAAAAAGCCAAGACATTGATGAAAGAAAGAATGTATGAGTGAACAAACAAATAAAAAAATGAAAGAATTTTAGACAAGCATAGTGAAGCCCTGTTTAGCCCAGTGGGATTTTGTCCAGGGCCTACTTGACAGATGGAAGCCCGTCCGTTAGAGAATGACCCAAGCAGCCTGAGCATTCACTCTATTTCTTCCCTCTCCCATCACCCATCCATCCATCCTCCCATCCACCCATCCATCCACCCATCTACCCCTCCATCCACCTATCCATCCATGCGTCTATCCATTCACGCCTCTATCCACCCATCCATCCACCCACCTGCCCATCCACCCATCCGTACATCACCCCTCCATTCATATATACACCCATCCAGCCAATGGTCCACCCCACAAACCCTTAATGCTGCTTACTTTGTGCCTGACCCTCTCAGGGGGACTCAGTCCTTATCTCCAGGGAGCTCCCAGTCTGGGAGAGGAGACAGAGACAAACAAACCCCCAGTGTGTCAATTGTGTGAGGGAAGCACAGGGGTGGGAGGAGCCCACACCCCAGCCTGGCATCAGGAAAGGCTTCCCAGGGGAAGAGCCTGTCAGAGAGCATCCTTCCTCCCTCCCACCAGCTCACACCTCTGGAGCCCCGCGCTGTGCAGGACCAGGGTGTGGAGAGATGAAGCAGACATGACCCAGTGGAGTGCAGGATTGGCGTGAGCGTGTTACAAGGCCTAGAGCCCAGCTGGTAGGAGATGGCAGAGGGAGCCATTAGAGCCCTGAGTAGAGGAAGGACACTGGCAGCTGGAGGGAGCTGGAGGGGGTGGCATGTGAGAGGCAGCTCAGAGAGGAGGTGGGCATTGCAGGTAGTGGGCCAGGGCATGGGTGCAGTGGCGGAGAAGGGGAGCACAGAGCACACATGAAGAATGCAGGGTGCTTGCCTAGGCCTGAGTGGAGACTTGTCTAGAGGACTGCTTGCAAGGCCAAAAGTAATACTGCCGCCCTTTTCTTTCCAGAATTTTCACTTTAGCAGAGCTTTTTCTGTGCAGGGTCACACACGTTCTTCTTGCCATATGACACCCTCACTGCCATATGACACCCTCTGCCATAGGCTCCCTGAGACCCCGAGCAAAGCCCTTCTCCTGTCTGAGCCTCAGCCTTCACATTGGCCCGGAGTGGGTGAGACTCAGGGGTCTCCAGGCTCCTGTCCTGCTCTGCCACTCCAGGCTGTTTCATTCATTCATTCTGCATCCAATATTTACAAAGCTCTATTGTGTGCCACGCCCCTGCAAGGCCCTGAGGACAGTGGGATGGAAAAGTCAGACACGATCGATCGTATCACTGTGCAGGGCACACTCACCACTCACCACTCTTAATGTTAGCAGCCCCTGAAGCTCAGAGAGGGCAGGAGCTTCCCCAAGGCCCACCAGCAGTAGAAATATGACACCCCAATATAGCCCTGCCCTGGGGCCCCTGCTCTTAACTACTGAATTACTCTGCCTCTGAACTCCTTATCCCTGGAGAACTTGTACGAGATTCATTTTCGAGATGAAGAAGCCAAGGCCCAGAGCGGGGCTAAGGGTCCCTGTCAAAGTTACACCGTGAGGCCCAGACAGCCTCGCCTGAAGACCTAAGTCCAGGTTCTTGACCTTGGTTCATAGGGCTCTTGGCAGTCGGTGGAGCGGCTCTGCGGGCCGGGCTGCCACGACTCAGGGTCCCGGCTCTGTAAATGGAGGGCCACAGAGAGAAGGCCACCGCTACACACACATTTGGGATAATAACAGTGTAAGGGTCTCCTCAAGCTTGCTCACCAAATATTGGTGAGCTACACGGAACAAATGTCTGGTACTAAATTAAGAAATTATTTTCTGTACTCTGCATCTGTGTCCCAAGCTGACACTGAACCCTCCCCAAGGCGAATGCCAAGGGCCTCACAACCCTCCACGATCCAGCCCCAGCTTCCCTCCCCTGCCAGACCCGCCTGCAGCCCTGGCCTCGCCCTCACACTTTGTGATCTCGCCATTCTGAGCTTCTCACTCTACCAATGCAGGGCCTTTCAAGGCCCTGGATTTTGCCTGTAGCGTGACCTCTCCTTAGAACACCCCTCCCTCCCTCCCTCTCTGGGAAATTTTGTTTGTTCTTCTGGACCCATTTCAAACTCTACCTCCGTTGACTGCCCCACCCCACCCCAGCGCCACCGTTGCCATGGTGCTTTCAAATGCCTCTACTCAGAAAGGTAGCATAGGGCAGTTTAAGAGCGTGGACTCTGAAGCCAGACCACCTGGGTTCCAATCCAGGGTCGACCCCTTTGCATTGCTGTTTGAGCCTCAGTTTCCTCATCTGTGAAATGGGGTAATGAGAGCACACATCCCCGAAGTTTGTTGTAGAGATGAAATGATTTATGTGCACAGTACTTAGAACAGTACCTTTCATTGGTCAGTGCTAGTTAAGTATTAGCTGTTCTCCTATTTTTTTTATCACCATTTCTCAGAGGACATGCCACAGGACTTCAAGGCTTCCCTGTGCCTGCCCACGACCCCAACCCAAACCCCAGCCATCTCCAACGGCAGCTGCTCGAGCTACACAGAGGCCCGGCATCTGACCGTGGTGGGGATACTGTTCCTGGCGCAGACCCTGCTTGGCGTGGGTACTGTGCCCATTCAGCCCTTTGGCATCTCCTACATCGACGACTTTGCCCACAACAGCAACTCACCCCTCTACCTTGGTGAGGACTGGTCCCAACCCTTGGCCTCTGAGGGTCAGGCCGGGCTCAGGTAGGAGGAAGACAGACCCAGGGTGGGGGCTGGTTATGGACTCCTGACCTGTGCCCCATCTGGCTGGTTCTCCAGCCCAGACCAGGGGGACGCACAGTTCTTACCCATCAGAGACTGGGTAGGCACCAAGCTGCTGAGGGAAGCCAGGGCCACAGGCTCCTAACCTAGGCTTTGTGTTGCAGGCATCCTGTTTGCACTGACCATTACGGGGCCAGTCACGGCCTACGGGCTGGGCAGCCTCATGTTACGCCTTTATGTGGACATTGATCGGATGCCAGAAGGTAAGCTCCAGGAGCACACATTTGTCCCCTGGGACACACAGATACTAGCTAGCTAACTGCTGGTCTCATAGAGACACAGAGCCAGGGGACCTAGGTTCAAATCCCAGCAACACCGCTGACCTTGGACGTGCCTCTTAACCTCTCCAAGCCTCAGCTTTCCCATCTTTGAGATAAGCTCTGTGCTGTCTCTCTCCCAAAGCCGCAGTCGGCATCCAGTGAGGGGATGGGGACAGACTGTAGGGCACCCTCAGATGAGGGGTCGTGGTGGCGGCTGCTGCTGCTGCGAGTCGGCGCCCTGTTTCACGCCTGCTTCCCCGCACCCTCAGCCCGCGCTCGCACCACCGTGAAGCAGACAGAATGTGCTGTCTTGGCCCGCAGCGAGCTCCCATCTTTAGGGGGAATCCACACTCAGGTAAAATAGAGAGGACGATGGCACACTGCAGAGAACTTTTGCAGCAGGACTCAGTGCCTTGACGTGTTACCTTGGGCCTCTCTCAGATGGGACATTCCCTGGGTGACCTCCGAGAACCCTTCTTGTACTGACTACCTCAGAGTCAGGGGCACCATTTGGGAAACGGTGATCTCTGATCCAGGTGGTGGTCAGAGCAGGCCAAGGAGTGGGACCGAAGTTTGGGTGGAAAGTGGCCAGGAGAGGATTCCCTTTAGAACACGTCGCCGCGGCATCTCAGCTGCCTCCTGCCTCCTGCTCCTCGGAAGTCCTGCTGCACCTGGAGATTTTCCTGGAGGCCTTGGGAGCCTCGGGTGACAGTGTATGGCTGGGTGAACACGCAGATGCTGCTTCTTGTCCTCCAGCCTTTGCCCAGCCAGGACAAGTCCAGGCAGCTCATGCAACAGTCACTAGGGACAGCCCCGCCCCACCTCTCTTCCTTCTAGAAAAAGGTGCCATGTCTGGGCTTTGGTTGCAACTCCTCTCTCCCCTGAAGGAAAAGTCCTGGGAGCCAGGAGTGGAAAGGGGTGTATTTTCTGACACTGCTGACATCACTCTGGCAGGCAGGCATCTCCACAGGCAGTTGTGGCATTTCTGTGGCCACAACTCCCAAGTCCTTTTTCATTATGGGGTATTTCATAGGGTGGGCGGATGATGCCTGCTGCAGGCACAGGCAGGCATTTGAGAAGTGGAGGAGTTGGGGAGACACATGTGTGAGCTCTCTCCAACCCAGCACGGGGGCAGGGGAGATGGTAAGCGAGGAGGGAATCAAGTCTGATCAGTGCAGAAGCCAAGCCCTTCCCCATTTTACAAATACACTGCTCAGCGCCACCTGTGTACTCTGGCCCCTGTCTAGGACGAGCTCAGGATCAAGCACCTGGGAACCAGCTCGGCACAAGGGGTTGATGTTATCACGCATCTGCATTTCCATGCAGTATTTGCAAATGTCGTGGGGACTGAAGGAGAATGTGCCTGGCTCAGCCTTGGGGTTAAGATGTTTGATGGGAGATTTGCACACGCTAGTCAGGAGGTACAGCTGCGATAATCTAGTCCTAATTAAACCTGGTGGGGGATCAAAATCACCTGGGCAATTTGTTAAAGGTACAAGTTGGTCCCCTTCCCGCCCCACCTGTGGTCATTCTAAGCAGGTCTTCATTAAGGCCAGGTATGTTTGACAAGTCTCCCTGGGGACATTAATCATCCTGCAGGTCTGAGAACCACAACGGTAGTCCTAACCATTATTTTAATAATAATCATCATCACAACAGTGACAGGAAGGGGGAGGAGGAAGAGCAAACACTTTTATAGCACATACTCTTCTAAGTGCTTTCTATGTGTTAGTTTCTGCAATTCTCACAACAACCCGATGACATAGGAAATATTAATAAACTGTATTTCACAGAAGAAGAAACAGAAGCACAAAGAGGTTAAGTAGCTTGCCCAAGGTTATGAGTCAGTAATGGAATTCAGACCTAGCAGTCTGTTTGCAAAGTCCACGACCTTGACCACTTGGTACTTGAAGAAGCCCAGCCCAGAAAGGCTCACTCAGGACATAACTGGCAGAGCCAACACTGGAACTCAGGTCTCTTGACTCCCAGCCTGGGCTGCCTCGTGTCTCAGAGCCCAGTCCCAGGGAGGTGGCCTGGAAGTGACAGCCTACCCTGACCCTAACATCACATGGTCTTCTCTTTCAGGTGGTATCAGCCTGACCACAAAAGACCCCCGATGGGTGGGTGCCTGGTGGCTGGGATTCCTCATCGCCGCTGGCTTGGTGGCCCTGGCTGCCACCCCCTACTTCTTCTTCCCCAGGGAGATGCCCAAGGAGAAGCATGAGCTTCACTTCCGGCGAAAGTTCTCAGCCATTGCATCCTCAGCTGTCAGCAAGGTAAGCCCCCTCCATGTCCCCTGCCCCAGCCCAGGCTCCAGCCCCACCCACTTGTCCTCCTCTGTAACGTTACACTTCACCCCCCAGGCACTACGCTTGGCGGGCACCACTGCACCCTCCCACAGCCCTGTGTGGTGAATAATACCTGCCCCTTCCACAGCGGAGGAGGGCAAGGGCCAGAGATGGAAGTGACTTACCCGAGATCACAAATCCAGCAAGGGTGGCACCGGGATGAGAACCCATGCCTGTGGGAGTTCACATCCCTCCCAGGGACCACTGCACCCCGCTGCTGGGCTTGTCTTTGCAAAGTTTTGTAAATTCAGAACATGCCATAGGAATGCTAAGCACTTGAGGGGTGAGTGGGAGGGTCTAGGAAAACTTCCCTGAAGGGAAGGGACTTTAGCTGGACTTTGAACGATGTGCCAAAGCGTGGGAAGGAGAGGACAGCATTCTGGGTGCGGAAACAACCTGGGCAAACGATTCAGCTGTAGTAATGAACCTGACCCTTTCAGGGACAGTGAAGGGTACAAACATGTCCTGAGTGCCTCCTCAGGGCGAGGCCCGGGTTGGACACTAGAGATCAGTACACGGCGGGTAAACAGCAACAGATCTGATACTCCAGGGATGTCTGTGGAACCCCCGCTCAGCTTGAGGCCCACTCAAAGAGGACACTGAGGCCCAGCCAGGTGGGGGGATTTGCCCAAGGTCGCAAAGCTGGTAGGAGAGGGCAGTACCATGTGAGCCCTTGGGCAGGATAGATGATTCCAGGCCAGGGGGCTCCAAATTTTCCAAGGCCTGAAAAACAATAAATTGGCTCCAAATTAAAAAGAAAATGACAAAATAGAAATGGTTTCTTTTAAGTTTAATTATATGTCACTAATATAAACTTCATTAACTTTTCTTTAATACTCATACACATTTCATTACATTCTGAAAATCTGTGCGTTATATTTCCTCTTTCCCCAAGTATAGGAGGTGGTTGTTAAGAAATCACAATCATAAATTGTTTATTGCTAAATGATTCTCATTTCAAAGGGACAGTTTATGAAAATCCTGTTGACTATTTTGCAGCGAGAAAATTTCTCTTTACTGTGACAGGTTGGTGTATATGAGTGTGTTTGCTGTCAGGTGGGAGGGAGGCTGAGGGCAGGGAACCCGATGAGACAGCCATGACAGTGGTCCAGGCAGGAAGTAGCGCACTGGCGGTGAGGGGCTGGGGATGCATTGAGGTCCCAGGAGGAGGACTGCTCAGACTTGGGTGCTGCTCTGCTAGGGGATGTCCCCGAGACAGTGATGCACTGGGCTGATGCTGGGACGGGGTGCAGCTGGCTCAGAGGTGGGGGAAGCAGGTGCTGGGCAGAAACCAGTTTCAGGGGAAGAAGACAGCTTGGAACTGCAGACCGTCCTTCCCGGTTCTCCCTAGCTCAGGCCAGTTTGGAGGAGATGGAATTCCTGGAACTTGGGGAAGAATTCTTGGAATTGGGAGTTGTCATAGAGGAAGAAGAGAGCCTGGGTTGCTGGTTGCTGGTCCTGAATTGAGCAGAGTAGAACACCATCTGGGCGATGGCGGGGAATGGGCGGAAGAAGTAAAAGTTGCGGGTGGGAGACTGTGCTGAGTTCAGTCACATGTCTGCTGAGTGACCTTGAGCAGCAAGTCACTTCCCCGTTCTGTGTTGCTGTGTAAGATGCTGAGGCTAGATTCCGGAGCAAGTCTGCCCACCTCGGGTTCGGAGAATGCACGATTCCTTGAGTCGAGGCTGCTATGATTCAGAGATTCGGATTAGAAGAGCTGTGTCTCTGTAATGCCTTGAAACCCCGGCTCCCCGGCTGCGAACCTGTCTGGCTGTCTGCATTCATTCTGTCAGCACATGGGGGATGGGGAGTATGGAGGGGAGGGGGTGAGAGGTTCTTTTTAAAGAATCGAGGGCTGAGAACATGATGATCTGCTTCCAGCAGCTCTCGGGCAATAAATATTGATGTGGGAGGAATTGTTCCCCCGCCTCCTTGAGGCTGCCTTCCCCGGGCTGCTTGCAGTAATGCCGGCTGGCCTGCCGCTAGGGCCACTGACGGGAGGCAGAGGGGCCAGGAGGAAAGGCTCAATTGGACAGAATCGGCTGCCAGAAAGTCCAGGTCCCCAGACAGAGGATGTGTCCCTTCTGCAGGGAGAGGGGTGGGCAAGGGGAGAAATGAAGGGGGTGCTATTTCTGAAGTTTCTTCAGGCATCCCCTCCCAGGCTCAAGGCTCAGGGGTCTCCTCCATACCGTTCTAGAAGTAAACATGGTTTTTATAGTTTTATCCAGGAGATGGCGGTGTGTAATATAAGAATCACACGACCCAGAAAAGGTCTCTGACCTCAGTCTCCTTATCTGTATAATGGGAAGCAGAGTGGACAAGGTCTGTCAGCTCTGATGGGTTCATCCTGTCTCCTCTAAATGGCTCCCTGTTGCTGGAGCAGTACATGAGCATTTTTATAGGAGGACAGGAGGGTGCATCCCACAGTCCCTGCCCCCAGGAGCTCTGAGGCAGCGAAGGAAGGCCAGATGCAGAGACAGGGGGTAATTGCTAACATAGTCAGGGTTTCTCCCATGACCGTGGGGTTCTCTGCCTGGGGCAGGGGGCATTAACAGTCCCCACAGAAAAGAGAATAAGGGGGGGGACAAGGCATGGGAGGGGACAGGAGCTCTGCTTTCCTGCCTTTGGCTCTGTCCCTACATCTGTGACCTTAGAGCTCAGGTGGCCGCCAAGACACCCTCCCACGAGTGATCCAGGACAGGCCTGGATCAGCCAGTCCCTAAGGTCCCGTTGGGCCCTAGGACTCCTGGCACATGGTTCTGCAGGGTCTGTGGAGTAAAGATGGTCTCTTGGGGCTCCCTGACAGCTCCTTCGTCCCCATCTGTGGCTATGGTGGTAGTGTCCCCATTTGGTCAGCAATCCTCCTGTGCCCTCTGTGCCCTCTGGTCCTTTTGAAAACCTCCCCTTGAGGCTGGGTCAGGGGCTAAGAGGGGCCCAGCCAGCTACTTCCTGGCAGGGAGGCCTTTTCCATCCAGGGTCCCTGTTCCCGTCCAGCCTCTGAGCACTACCAGACTCTGTGACCTTCCCTTGCCTCCTATTTACCAGGCATCCATGTGTCTGCTATTTCTGGGATGTCTCCGAGAGTTTGGGATTCTAAAATTATATGATTTTAAGGTCCTGTGTTCCTAATAGGGATTCTCAAGTACCTGCACTCTATTATTCTAAGATTCTGCACCTCAAATGGTCTGAGACTCCCCAAATTCACATTTCTAAATGGCTACAGTTTGCACTAAGAGTCTGCAAGTCTAAGAGCCCATTGCCTGCTGGTTATTAGCCTCAATGCACGTCTTTGGGAGAACGGTCAGGGCTGGGGACAGGAGTGGGAAATGGCAATGGTCCATCAAACCCAGGGCTTAGAGCTGGTCTATTGGGATTTGCCCAGCCTGGAGGGCCCTATTCCCTGGGACTTGTGTTCCCGCTGCAGTCTCTGAGTTCTGAGGTGGTACAGGTCTTTTTTGTCCCCTGTGCCCCTTCCTTGCAGGCACCACCTCTACACCCCTCTCTTCTAGCCTGGGAGCCCTCTCGTGTCCCTCCCCATCCCTGGCAGTCCAGGGCTTATGACTTCCAGTCTCTAACGTCAAAGGGCTTGAGTGATCACCCAGATCAACCCTCCCTCCGTCTCACAGATGGAAGGGTTGAGGCCCACAGAAGGTCAAGGATGTGCCCAGAACTTGGCCAGCACCACTGTTCCCTGTGTTGGTCTGTACAAGGCCAGGATCTGGCCCCAAAGGGCTGAGAATGGCTCCTCCCTCAGCACATAGAGTGCACATAGAGCTTCCGCGCACATCAAGGCTAGAGGCCACCTTGGGGTGATCTGCTTCAGTGGTTTTCAAACTGTACCCCGCAGCACCCTAAGGGCTAAGGGCCTTCCATCCCCCTATACACAGACAGACAGTCAGACAGACAGACACAAACACACACACACACATTCTCTCTCTCTCACTTCGATCACAGTCGTTCTGCTTTTATGTGTTTTTGAAACAGTCTTTAGAATGAGATTTCAATTGGGAAAAGGGTTCTGCTGCTAAAAACCAGCTGATCTAATTCAATATCCCCATTTGACAGAGGAGCAGACTGAGGCCAAAGAGGAGAGAGATGAAAGGTAGCTGATCTGGCCCAAGGGGCACCATCAGAGTTTCCTCAGTGTCTGAGGCACCTGCAGTAGCAGGGACGGGGCCAGCTGCGGCAGATGTTGGACACAGGGGGTCTGCACCATAGTGGCCTGGCTCTGCTCCTTACTAATTCTAAAATCTGTAAAATGGGTATCACCATAACATCTGGATCTTGGGGTTTTTATAAGAATGAAATGAGAGAAAGTGGTGAGGTGAGTGGTTCAATGCCAGACACACAGGCCCGGTAAACACGAGTGCTTGTCTTGGTGTCTTTCCCTGATCAGACCAGATCTTAATGGGAAAAAATAATAGAAAAATTGCCTTTTTTCTAATATTCTTATATGTTTAAAAAACTTTTCTAATTTTTAAAAATTTTTTCATTGACAAGTAAAAATTATATGTATTTATGGTATACACTATGATGCTTTGATATACATATACATTGTGGAATGGCTAAATCAAGCTGTTTAACACATTACCTCATATACTTACCGTTTTTGTGGTGAGCGCACTTAACATGTATTCTCTTAGCAATTTTCAAGTGTACAATATATTGTTAGTAACTGTAGTCACCATACCTGCAATAGATCGCGGACCTTTTCCCTCCTGCCTACCTGAGATTTTGTGTCCTTTGACCAACATCTCCGCAGTCCTTTCCCTACCCGAGCTCTGGTAATTGCCATTCTACTTTCTGCTTCTATAAGTTAAACTTTTTAAGATTGCACATCAGTGAGATCACACAGTATTTATCTTTCTATTCCTGGCTTATTTCACTTAGCTTTATGTCTTCTGGGTTCATCCATATTGTGGCAAATGACAGGATTTTCTTTTTTTAAAAAAATTTTTAACTTTTTGAGGAATCTCCATACCACTTTCCATAGTGGTTGTATAATTTACATTCCCACCAATAATGTGCAAAAGTTCTCCTTTTTCCACCTCCTCGCCAACACTTATCTTTCATCTTTTTGATAATAACCATTTTAACAGGTGTGAGGTAATAGCTCATTGTGGTTCTTCGATGACTTTCTGTATCCTACTTCCACTATATTCCATAAAAAGTTTAAGAGAGCTTATGCCAAACACAGGTACAGTACCAGTAAAATGGTAGCAATTAGACTAACATTTATTACTTTGCACCACACAGCATTCCAAGACCTTTGTATGTATTATTTCTTTTAATCCTCATAACCCCCCTACGAAGTAGGTACAGTTATTACCTCCATTGTACACCTGGACTCGAGTTACAGAGAGATTAAATAACCTGGTCACATGGTTAGTAAATGGTGGAGCTGGGACTCAAACCCAGGAAAACTCATTCCAGGACCCGTACTAAATCAATGAATCAATCAACCAACCAAGACTAAGGAGCAAGAAAAATATAAATAAGAGCAAAACATTAACAGAATGAGAGGAGCAACATAGATGCGTGGACCATAAAGATTAATTTAGGTGATATGGTTGAGTCACTTTTTTGGTTCTGAGATTTCTGGTAGCCAAAGCCAGAAGCATGTTTCATTCCCCATAGAAGCTCAGATCTCCACTCTGCTAAAAAAACACTGTCTCCCAGGTCGGGGAGGGGTAGAAAGTTTAGCAGTTACCCCCATCCCTGTGGCCGCTCCCTTGGTGATGTGTGATGGATGCCAAGGGCAGGCAGAGAGTTTCATATCACCTACCAGAGTCTGCACTGCTCCGTGGCACTGGGGACCCAGCACCCGGACAGAGCCTTCTAGGAACTCAGCTCCCCTCAAGGGTAGCTCCTGGGTCCCTGGAGGCCCAGCAGACAGTAGAGCCTTCTGTGGGCTGAGCCACATACAGCGTGCCTTGTCCTGCAGGCTTGCCACAGTCAGCACAGAGTGCCAAGAGGGGAAGTTCCAACCGCCCCCTCAATCCAGGCCTGCTGACCTGGGCAAACCACAGCCCAGATGGGTTGTACACCAAGCCCGCCTCTGAGCAGAGGCACAGTGTTCCTGTTTCTAGAGCCCGCAATTAGTCAGCAGTCCTCAACACAGATTAGTGGGATTAGTGGTAAGAGGCAGAAACACATGGAGAACACAGAGGACAGGAGCTCAGGACAGTGAGGTCTCCCAACGCCCACAGAATAAAGCCCAGATCTCTTAGCCCGGCTTGGCTCCAGTCCATCTCTTGCCCCCACTGCATCCTACACAGCTCCCACCACCATGCTTTTGCTCATACTATGCCCCTGCTTCAAATCACCTCTCCTGGCTGGGCACAGGGGCTCATGCCTATAATTCCAGAACTTTGGGAGGCCGAGGCAGGAGGATTGCTTAAGGCCATGAGTTCAAGACCAGCCTGGGCAATATAGCGAGACCCCATCTCTACAAAAAATTTTTAAAAATTGGCTGGGCATGGTGGTGTGCACCTGTAGGTGCTCCGGGTGGGCCTTTGCCTGTCTCTGAACCATTAGCTGTCCCAGCGCTCCCTGGCAGCCCGATCGCATCTCCTCTTGATGTTCTCGTTTTTTTTCCAAGAGCCTCGCATGGGCTGCATGCACTGCTGGGTCCAACCATCTCTCGAGCTCCTTCTTTAAATAGCTATTTATCAGATGCCCACTGTTTCGCCCCAGGCCCTGTGCTAGGAACCAGGGTTTCAACAGAGAACAAGAAAACATGGTTCCTGCTCTTACAGAGCTCAGGGTCCAGCAGGGGAGATAGACACTGAACAGGGTTTGACTCAGACCTAAGCATGGATAAAATAGATACTTCTTTATTGTCTTTAAAAATCAAATTAATTTCTACTCTGAATGCCCATCATGCCAGATCATCAGGAAATTTAACCTCGGCCTTTCTCAGGGCTCTCCCACCCAAGGTGAAGCAAAAGTCCTGAAGTTTTACCCTGTGCCCAGGCACCAAGGAGGTCCCACCCACCAGACTTCAGCATCCACCCACCCTGGTCACTACGGTGATGCCCACCTACCATCCTGGCCATTGTGGTCTCCCTTAACATGCTGGGAAAGAGTCCTGGTGTGGCTGGGAACGTGGAAGCCCAGCCTCCCCTAGGTCAGCCTGCAGCCTGCTTCTTGGAAGTGAACTGCTTCCTTGTGCCCTGTTTCAGAGGGTATGTGGCTCTCTGCTGCTGTTGGAACCCACAGACTGCTTGGTCCCTGCCCCATCCTCATTTCCAGTTTTTAGTTGTAGGGAGGGTGACATTCTCTTCCCCTCATCCTCAGAGGCCTCCCCTTCTCCTTGCACCTCCCACATCACCCAGCAGAATTTTCTCAATGGACTCAAGTTCGAGAGACAAAATCCAGGAAAGAAAATCTTGCAACCTGATTACCGCTTTCTGCCCTGCCATGAACCTCCCCTGAGGATGGGAAGCCCAGAACCTGCTCCCTGCTGGAATGAAAGAAGAGACAAGAAAGGGAAAAGTCCAGGGGAGCAAACACACATGAATTCATATTTGAATGAATCGTCCTGCTGGGACAGGCCAGCCGTGGGCCAACCAGCACCAGGGAGCCAGGTGGCGGAAGCTCAGAACAGGGCACCCTCCTCCCTGGGGTGGGGGAGGCATGGAGCTTCTGAAAAGTGGGAAAATCCAATATTTGCCTCATGAGGCTCCCTAAGAAAAAGGAGATGGGGCCAGTGTGGTGGCTCACAACTGTAATCCGAGCACTTTGGGAGGCCAAGGAGCAAGGATCACTTGAGGCCAGGAGTTTGAGACAAGCGTGGGCAACATAGCGAGACCCCATCTCTACAAAAGAAAGAAAGAAAGAAAAATGAGATGGGAGAAGAAGAAATAGAAGGTGTCAGACCCAGCTAGAGGTTGGTGAGCCCTGGAGGGACCTCACAGGCAACATGGGGACAGGAGGCAGGAGCAGCAAAGCCCGGGTGAGCTCTCCAGCCCAATGAGCCCTCCTGTAGCCTCCAGCATCCTGGACCCACATAGGGAAGCCTCTGCCTGCCCACTCCTGTTACAGGAAACTCACTTCCTCCCAGGGCACGCACACTGCCGTTTACGCTGGGCTTAAGTCTTCTTCCGCGGAATTCATTACTTCTAATTCTGGCCTCAGCCTGCAGGGAAAAGTGTGGCTGGATCATACCCCACTTGATCGCTTATATTCGAATGACCCCATGCCAGCAGCAACTTCTCCAAGACTTAGTTTCCTCATCTGAAAACTGTGCACGGTAGTAGTACCTACCTTGCTGCGTTTTTGTGTTGGAGGAATGCAGTTAGAACACCCTGGGCACTCGGTGGCCTTGGCAGCCTCCTTCCTTTAGAGTGGACCAGCAAAGTGCTTAGGCTCTGGAGTCAGGGTCACGCTGTCTGGGCGCAGATCCTAGCTGGACCACTTACTAGTGCAACTCAGGGTAAGTTATTTTATCAGTCTGTGTCTCAGTTTTACCACCTGAGATAAAGGGATTATAATGGTATCTACAACAGATGACTGTCGTGAGGTTTCAGTAAGTTATGCATTAGTCATTAGAACAGTGCCCGGCATGTAGTAAGTGCTTAGTAGGCATTGACCATTATTTATCATTTCCTTCCTTGGTTTCTGACAATCAGAAGATGGTGATTGTGCCCCCCTTCCCCCCAACCGCCTCTCACAGCAAGTCTTCTCTTCCCCAGGATAAAAGACCTTTCCTAGGCTGGACGCAGTGGCTCACACCTATAATCCTAGTATTTTGGGAGGTTGAAGCGGAAGGATTGCTTGAGCCCAGGAGTTTGAGACCAGTCTGGGCAACATAGTGAGACCCCCATCTCCACAAAAAATAAGAAAAACATTAGCCAGGCACAGTGGTGCACAACTATAGTCCCAACTACTCTGGAAGGAGGCTGAGGTGGGAGGATCACTTGAGCCTAGGAGTTCCAGGTTACAGTGAGCTATGAGCATGCCACTGCATTTCAGTCTGGGTGACAGAGCGAGAACCCATCTCTTAAAAATAGAATAGATTTCTCCTTTAGGAGTCGCACATAGGCCATCCTCACCCAGGTGGAGGGACACAGTCCAGGGTGTCAGAGGGCATCTTCAGTGTGGGCTCAGAGCTGAGTACACCCTCTGAGAATGACCTGATTCATCCAAGAGGAGGAGAGGGGGCTATTGTCTCTCGCCTCCCCAACACATTCCCTTCCTGTCCCAGCAGAGAGTCTAGAACAAGATGGCCTGGAGCCCAAGCCACCCAGCCTCTTGGTAGGCACAGCTCACTGGAGGCTCCTGCTCCTGGTGACTTTCGATGTGATGACAGTTGGGAATGACGTGATAACTAAAGAGAGAGGTGTGGCAGTCACTGTGTTGGTGATGTTGATGGTGATGGCATCAACGGAATAGGTGACACTGATGGTAGCAATAATGGTGACACTGATAATGATGTCAGCAGTGGAGATGTTGGTGACAGTGGTAGTGACGGGTTTGGTGACGGTGTTTTTGGTGACGGTGGTGATGGTGTGGTGGTGATGGAGAGGTTGATGACACTGACATTGGTGAAGACAGTGACAGGGATGATGGTGATGTTGGACACAGCGATAATGATATTGATGATCCTGCTAATCGTGACGTTCGTGGTGATTCTGAAGGTTCAGGCGACAGTGACAATGGTGGCAATCGTGCTGTGGTGGTGACTGTGACAGAGTCAACAATAACAATTCCCATGACTGAACTGGTCCTTTGGTCATGATGGTATTGGTGAATGGGGTGATATTTAAGGTATAGGAATAATAGTGATGATGGTGGCTGTGGTGGTAATTTTCACGACGATGTTGGTGATTATCACAATGTTAAGGATGGGATGACAATTGGCCGCCATGTGGACGCTGGGGAGGGTGATTCTTTCAAAACCACGTGTTGCGTACCTATAGAGCCAAGAGTAAAGAGCACTGCGGGCCCCACCACTTCGATGAGGCGGCAGCCCCCGCCTCCCCTCTGCCACAGCCCTCAGCCCACAGCCCTCTCTGAGCAGGACCTCTGGCATCCAGCTGACTGCCCTTGGTTGTGTGTCTCCCCAGGGTAGGAAGCCCCCATCTGAGCGGAGCCCTGGGGAGTCCCCAGAGAAGCAGGATGGCCTAGCACAGGTGGCGCCCGACCTGACCGTGATCCAGTTCATCAAAGGTAGGTGAGCTCAGGCCAGGCTGCGGGGAGGCTGTGCAGGATCCAGTCCTGCCTGCTCTTCCTGACTCATCTTCTCCACCGACAGGAAACTCACGAGCACCGTAAACTCCCTGTGACTCTTCGCTCGTGCAATCCCCTCTGCCTGGAGCAGCAGTTTCTATCGCTATCTATCAGCATCTTCCCTGTCCCTCTGGGTCCTGCCTGAGAGCCTCCCCTTCCTCCAGCAGGCCTGCTCTCCCAGCCTGCAGGGCTACGTCCCTCCCTCCTCAGGGCTCTCAGATGCTCAGGCTTCTCCGTCAGCTCAGATCTGTGCCGTGCACTTGTCCAGCCCTTCCCTGAGCGCTATGTTCCTGAAGGTCATGGCCTGTGCTGGCTCATCTGTGAGCCTTCCTCTCCTCCCACCCACCGCTGAGCCTGTGAACGGGAGGCCCTCAGGAAATCGTTAAATTCCCAGGCTGGGCACAGGGGGAGGGACTTCTAGGCTAAAATCCAGGGACCTGGGCTTTTGTTCTGGGTCCTCGCTTCTCTCTGGGCCTCAGTTTCTCCATCTGTACAGTAGACTCAATGATCTAAGGTCCATGTGGCTACGACCCTGAGACTATGAGCTCAATCTGTAGGTAACCAGAGTACACGTTGTGACCAGGCCGACCTGTCTAAAGATTCCAATCCCATGAACATCGAGTGAGTGCCTGCTGTGTGCCAAGCTCTTGGAGAGCACTGGGTGTCAAGTCAGAAGACCTGGCTTTGAGTCTGCCCCTAACACTGACCAGTGCACAGTCTTACGGGGCTTACTTTCCTTCTCTAACCGGAGTTTCCTCACCTGGAAGATCGGGTTGAGAAGCCTTGCTCTGCCTCGCTCAAGGACTGTCATGAGAATCAATGAGAGCATGAGCAGAGAGCCCCTGTATTCTGGGACAAACACTGTCCGTGGGTGAGGTGCAGTTCTGTCAGTTATTACTCCCGCCTGCTGTTACCGCTCTGCCCATGTCCTAGGAGAGTAAGTCGAGCTGCCTGTGGTTTAGGAGGGTGATGTCCACAGAGGTTGTTTTATCCCTCACTGAGGACTTGTGCAGCAGGAAGAAATTAGGCCAATTTGGGGGAAGAGTTTCCTAAGACTTGACACGTTGGGACAAGAGTAATCTAGCCCCCCAGTTCCTCCGCATTCCCAGGGCAGGGGAGGGCCTGGACTCCGAGACAGGGTCCTGGACTCGCTAGCTCAGGTGACCGCCAGCTGCTAGAAGGCCCAGCACACTGCACCACGGAGCTGCTTATTAATCACTGCTTTGGCTCCTTCCCAGAGGGAAGCTGGGGTCACTTGCTGAAATTGGATCCTAGAGTGAGTGTTCTAGGCCAGATTATTTCTGGTGGTTTCCGCTCTAACATGAGCCTGGAGAGGACCCAGGCAGGGCTGGCCATGAGCCCTGTGGCTAGTTAGCCAGCCTTCTGCTGCTGCGCTGCACAGGGGCCAGTCTCACCCTAAGATGTGGCCTTGACCACCTGGGACCATAGGGGAGGCAGAGGGAGGAGGAACCACGGTCCTTCAGCTGGAGGAGCCCTAACTCTTAGGGAAAGGTAGTCCCGAAGCTGGGAAGGCCCTGGCAGGTGGGGCAGACACAGTCTCTCTGGTGGAAGATACATAGTCCCTGAATGAAGGGAGAGCCTACCTTGTCTGATGGAGGAGACATGGCCTCTAGGGTGGAGAAGGCCCCTGTCTGATGGGGGAGACAGAGCCCGTGAACTGAGGAGGTTCCTGTCTAATGGGGGAGATACTGTCCTGGAGTTAAGGGAGGCCCCTAGCTAATGGGAAGGAATATAGTCCGTCAACTGAGGGGAGACCTGTCCTATTTGAGGGAGGATACCTGGCTTCCAAGCTGGCTGATGAGGAAGATGTAGTCCCTGAGTCGAGGGAGGCCCTGGCTTGTGTGATGGGGGTGACGTTGTGCTGAGCTGAGGGAAGCCCCGTCCCATGGGAAGGTCTGCCTTGGAGCTGGTGATGGGCCCTGGAACTCCCCTTCAGGTGACCCCACCTAAGTGACAGGCATAGCTCCTGCCCTCCAGGAATTTTCCATCTGTTCTGGAGGCAGGCTGTGATGCTGAGGAGAGATGGAGGATGGGCATAAGCACACTGCAGTGATTAGTGCAGGAGAATGGGATGGAAACAGCGGGATGGAGTCTTCTGGAGTCAGGCAGCTGGAGAGGCACGGGAATGGGGGAGGAGACAGGAAGGGGAACAGGCCTTGTACTGGGAGTCAGGATACCCTGGGGAACTCCTGGCCTTGACCTGGCCTCTCTGGATGGACTTGGGTGAGTCCCTGCCCCTCTCTGGGCCCCACCATGCAGTGAGGGCACCTGTATGACTTGGGCCAAGCAGACTGAAATTTCATGGCTCATACAGGGCCTCAGATGCCCTGAGCAGCTCGTGGTGGGAGGGAGGCTGGAACAGCTACCCGGGGCAAGGGCCAGCTTTACAACCCCCACTCCGAATGCTGGCTGAAAGCGCTGAGTGCATGACAAGGGACCAGGGACAAGAGGAAGGCCTGGGGAATTCCACAGCCCCACCCATCCCTTTTACACTGTTTGTCTTTATTTTCTGGCTCCCAGGGAAACAGCTTCTGGCCTGGCCTGGGGGGCTAGGGGACCAGCTGGCTTGGCCATGCTCTGAGTACAGACACAAATCTCCCATGTCAGAGGTCCTGGTCCTGCTGCTGCAGGAACAAAAGGGGCCCCCCACCTAGCCCAGAGCATCGCCATGGCCTTCGTGCCCCACCAGCCCGGCCTGGAAAGTGAGTTGTTCCTCTTCCCGGGAGGGCCTTTCCTCCTCTCCCCCATACCTTAGCTCTAACTTCAGTCTTGCCTGCCTACAGCCAGCAGAAGCACACCTCTGCCACTCTTGTTGTTAGTGGAGAGAGGGTCGCACACGTCAGAACAGAAGGTGCACTTGGACATCACCTGGGCGGCCCCAAGTGATGAGGGCACTGAAGCCCAGAGAGGAAGGGACTTACCCACCCTTCCACGCCCTTCAATTCAGCAGACTCACAATGAGGACAACCTGTGAACAAAGTTCTGTTTTAGGAGCTAGAAGGAGACTGGGGAGGTGCCCAGTGCCAGAACGGTCACTTCTATTCCTGTCCCCAAGCTTTTGCCCCTGCTGTGCCCCTACTTGGGGCTCCTTTCCCTCCCACTCCACCTCTCCAGACCCCACATTCTTTAGGTCCTACCTCCAGGAGACCTCAGCGCCCAGCCTGCTGAGGTTTCTCCTCTGGAGGTCTTCGGTTCTCCCCCAGACATTTCGACATTTGATCACATATTAGCCTGTATGTCCATTCATTCATCCCTCATTCATTCCCCAAATATTTATTGAGTGCCTACTATGCCTGGGCTCTGGAGATTCAGCAATTAACACAACAGACAAAAACCCTGCTCTAAAGGAAAATTGCAATCGGGGTGGCAATGAAACAGCTAGATGAGTAAAATTGGCAGTGTGTTAGGTAAAGTGCTACGGAGAAACACAAACTAAGGATGGGGACAGCAGGGTAGGGGTGTGGGCCTGTGCTGGGAACACAGAAGGGAGGACAAAGGCCTGGGCTGGCCCTGAAAGAGCTATAGCAGGACAAGATAGAATAGGCTGAGTGAAAAAAAGGAATGAATAAGTAGAATAGAAAAGATGAAATGAGATGGGCTGGGATGAATGAAGTAGAATCAAATAGGATAACATGAAATAGAACTATATGGAATCAAATAGAATTGAATGGAAAAAAATATTGAATAAAATGCAGCCTAACGCAATGGAACAGAATGAAACAGAATTTCAAAAATGGAATAGAATTCAATGGAAAGGAGTCAAGTGTAAGGGGATGGAATCGATTACAACAGAGTGAAGCGGGACCAGACGGGACGGGACGGAACAGCTTGCACAGAGCAGGGCGGGGCGGGCACGGATGGCGTGGTCGGCCACTCGCTCTGACCTCCTCCCCACTCGCCCAACAGTCTTCCCCAGGGTGCTGCTGCGGACCCTGCGCCACCCCATCTTCCTGCTGGTGGTCCTGGCCCAGGTGTGCACGTCTTCCCTGGTGGCGGGCTTGACCATTTTCCTGCCGAAGTTCCTGGAGCGTCAGTTCTCTGTCACTGCATCCTACGCAAACCTGCTCATCGGCAGCATCTCTGGCCCAATGGCCATCCTGGGAATGGTGGCGGGTGGCGTCCTGGTCAAGTGCCTCCACCTGGGGCCCATGCGCTGCAGCATCCTCTGCCTGCTGGGGGCCCTGTTCTCCCTCCTCCTTGGCCTGCCCCTCTTCTTCATGGGCTGCTCTACCCACCAGATTGCAGGCATCCTCCACCAGCCTGGGTGAGTGCATGAGTGCCAGGGCGAGCACGCACAGGGCGGGACCAGGAAGGACACTGGCCCCAGAGAGAGGCCAGGTCAGTGGGCACCATCCCCTCAAACCTCAGCTCTCCTGTAGCACCATCTCCCCACCTCTCTATTCAAGTCAAGCAGTGGGACACTCTGGAAGGCTCCAGTGAAGGTGTCAGGCACCCCTAGAAAGGGCCCAGGTAGGACTCCAAGGGCAGGAGAGCTTAGGCCTGGGGCCTTCCTCCTGGAAGGTGGAGGCCTCCCCCATCTCCCTTCCCTCCTCCTCTAGGCTGCAGGCTGAGACAGGGCAAAGCCACCTATGCCATGGCATCTCCAGAGTGGACAAGCCCTGTGGGCCCAGCAGAGGTGGGACGGAGGCCACATCACAGGAGGCAGGACCCAGCTCAGCCAGAGGAACAGGCTGTCCCGGGGGCGAGGGTGGGAGAAGGGGTGAGCTGGGGCTGGCTGGCCCTCTCGGGGAAGCTGCAGAGGGGCCCGATGCCCTGGGAAGGGTTTGGACTGTAGACGTCTGATTTCTTAGTTCTTACAGCTTGGGACCCTAAAATGTCAGAATTCTTTTCCACGTCTGTGAGGCACCCTCCAGGAGGAAGGCTGTTGATGCCTCGCTCCCTGCTACCCCGCTGCCCCTGCCGCCCCAGCCGCCATGCACTCGCGCGCGTGCGCGCACACACACACACACACACACACACACACACACACACTCTTTCCCCTTGGGACCCTTCTTGGAGAGGATGTTGGAAGTTACATTCCTGCCTGTTTTCCAGAAATGATTTCATTTTTCCTGGAAACTCCTCCAGGCTTAGGTTGGCCCAACACCCAGCTAGAATTCCCCTACTTGCTCTGTCCCCACCTCTTCCTTGGCATCTCCTGTCTTTACCCAGGTGCCAGCTTTCCTCACCTGGGGCTCCTTCAGCATGGCTGTGGGGGCTCAGCTCAGGGCCAAGGAGTGCCAGCCTGTCCCCTGTCTGTCCCAGCCCACACCCTCACCAGCCTCCCCCCATTTCCCTTCCCCCTCCCCGTTCCTTCCTTGTCTCGTCTCCTTTTCCCATATGGGGGCAACGCAGCCTTCTAGACTCAGACCTTCTGTGTGCAGGGCCCTGTTCTAGGCACCGCTGTGAGGCCTTCAGCCATGCCCTTGGGATGCCCCTCTTCTGAGGAGGGAGCCACACTTTTCAAATGATTTTTAGAGTAAAAAGAAAATGGATATTTAACCACAAGTTTTAAAACAGTGAATGAGGGAAAATGGCAGCACATCCAATATGCCTATCTCTTTTCCTCTCCCTCTCACCCCTTGGCTTTGACAGCTCATCTCGCTTGTGTTTTCATTGATATTCTTGTAATTTATTTACTGAGCTGTATTCTAATTCACTGAAGAAGCCTTTTGGGTCCGACTGAGCAGGTTGAGGAGAGCTTTTCATATTCCTGCACACTAACGATGCCCACAGCTGCGAGAGCCGAGGGTCTCCCACTTGCCCAGTGCCCTGCCCAGCCTGCCCGTGTGCCATCTCATTGAACCCCCACGGGATCTCTGTGGTGGGTCCTGTCATTATCCCCATTTTACAGATGAGCATAGTGAGGCTCAGCGAGGTGAAGTCACCGCCCAGCTGGGATGAGGCAGAGCCTGGGGTTGATGAGAGGGCAGGGATAGAGGAGGAGCTCCCCGCTCCCACCTGCTCAGCCTTCCAGCTGCTGACAGCGGGTGCTGGGAAGTGCCTCTCCGTGGACAGAGTCCCCTGGCACAGCCTCCTGATGGGCCCTCTGCTCAGACAGTGCCAGCCTGTCTCCCCTGCCATCCCCGCAGAAGACGTGCCAAGACAATGTCAGACACACAGGAGCGAGTGCTGTCTGGCAGGGGAGGAGGAAAGGACTGTGGGGGCTGAAGAACTTCCTCCCCATTCACATGGAGACCCCCACCTTACGGAGGGACAGGAGCTCACCTTGGCCCATGAACCCCTTCCCCACCTCACACCTGGCTACAGACCGTCTCCCCTGCCCCTGCCAGCCCTCTTCACCATGACCTGGATATTTCACTCAGCCTGCCAGGCCCACCCCCCAGCCAAGGCCTCTGCCCACACCCACCCCAGCCCAAACGGGGCTCCTCCAGCTTCCCCCTCTGGCCTCCTCCTCCGCAGCCTGGCCACTGGCCCTGTGGGACCCTGAGCCAGGCACCAGCCTCTCTGGGCCTCTGTCTCCCGGCAGGTATGCTGTGCTCCTTCCAGCGTGAAGCCAGGTCATACTCTGAGTCCCAGGGGCCACCTCCCTGCCCCCTCTCGGGGAGACCCATCCCCTCAGACTCAGCCTCTCTCTGACTTCCTGTCCCTGTGTACCCCACCTTGCCCTGGAGCAGGGGCTCCCCTGCGATTTGGGAGCAGGCCCTCAGGAGGGAGGCAGGTGGGACTAAAACGTGTCCTGGACACAGTAAATAGAGCAGTGGGAGACAGCAGAGAGGTCACAAGGCAGCAGGATGGCAATGGTGGGGAGGGAGCCCCAGCCCAGCTGACAGGCAGGGAAACTGAGGCCTAGAGAGAGGCCAGGACAGGTAGGAGATCCCACAGGTGTTCAGGTCTCCTGATTGGGTCCCACACGCATAGCTCTAATTTTCTGAGAAAAAGAAGCAATCCAGCTCATTGGGAGAATGGTACTCTCAATCTGACATGAAATTCTGGGAGGAATCTATCTTGTGTTCCCTATGGAAGCGTCACTGAGGTACAGAGATGTTCACAGAGGAAGCTCAAAGACCTGTAGGATCCAGGGGCCGGAGGGGGTCCCATGAGGAGGCCTCCTAGCTTGCAGCCCATCTCCCCGCTTGTATCCCTCAGTGCAAGGAGCTCACTGCTGCACCACCACGGGGCAGCGCTGACAGCGGAGAACCTCTGCGCGGAGCTGCAGTTTCTGGCCATGGCCCTCGGGGTGGGGAGCTGGGCTGCAGGGCTGAGGGGGCCCCTGCTTGTGGCCTGAGGGAGAAGAGCCAGGCCAACCCTGCGGCTTCCTCTCCCACCAGCACCCAGCCTGGGCCAGGGCTGTTTCCAGGCTGCATGGAGCCCTGCTCCTGCGCGTCGGACGACTTCAACCCTGTCTGTGACCCCAGCACTCACGTGGAATACATCACGCCCTGCCACGCAGGCTGTGCGAGCCGGGTGGTCCAGGAGACTCTGGACAAAAGCCAGGTGAGTCAGGCCTCTGGAGGCCACTGTGACGTTCCCCGTCCCGTGGGCCAGCCACGCTCTCCACCTCTGGGTGCTCTCGCTCCCTGGCTCTCTCCTCTCTGTCTCTGTCTGTCTGTCTGTCTCTCTCCTTCTGTTGGCAGATGTAGAACATTATTCTCTCAATAAGCTGTCATTGCCAGCCTGACCGCAGGGCCCAGAGGAGGAGCAGATCTGACCCCAGCTGTCCAGGCAGGGGAGATGCAAAAGGAAGTAACTCGAAGGAGTTGGCCGGGGTATGGACAGGCAGGGAAGGGGGCTCCAAGTACACAGAAGGATGGAAGGAGACCATCCCACCCGGGAGCATCCCAGAAGGCTTCACGGGAGGTAGCATTTGTGCCAAACCTTCAAGGGTGAGTAGTAAACTAGGACTTGGGAGGGAAGAGCTTTCCAGGCAAGGGGAACAGTGTAAGTAGAGATTTGCAAGAACACACACGCATGCGCAGGCACACATGCACATATACACACACACACAGTGTTTCAAGAAACTACAAAGAACTTGTTGGAGCAGAAACATGAGGGTTCGTGGAGGGAAAGCAAGGCCCACACAAGGGAGGGCCTTGAATGCCAGGCCAAGAGTGGGACTTTATTTGGAAAGCTATGGGGAGCCACGGATGGGTTTCAAGTGGGAGAGCGACAGGGTCAGATCTGTGTTCTATCACACTTGAGGCCATAGTGTGGAGGAGGGTGAGCAGAGTACAGGATAGGACATGAAAACCAATAAAGAGGCTAACACAAGCCCATTCAGTTGGTCAGTCAGTCAGTCAACAAACCTTCACTGAGTGCCTCCTCTGTTCCAGGCCCTATACTGGGGCCTGAGGACTCAGAGCCAAGCAGCCCAGTGGGAAAATGAGGGCAGAGTAATCAGCAGCAGCACACTGTGTGAACCTTAGAAAGGCCACTGAGACCAGCCAGCTCCCCCTCCCCTTTTCTCGTAGACAACACCCACCTTCTCAGGCCCCTCTATAGTCAAGCATGGGGCAGGGGGTGTCAGGCTGTTTGTTATGACAACATCCCCCTTTCTTCAGAGTCCTCCCACGTCCATCATACTGAATCCCTCCCCTTAAGCTGGGCACCACACCTGAGCCCAAGGCTGTCCAGGGAGAGACCTGGGCCACCCAACTAGTGCAGAGTAGAGCACCCGCTGGTGGCTGTGGCCATCAGAAGCCAGCCAGGCACTACCTGGACTGCGTAAACTGTATTCGGAATAATCACAATCCCAGCCTTTCGGACCTCCTAGTGTTCACTGTCCTGACCTAGTTTGATCTCCCTGAGAGCCCTTCCAGAGGCCCCCAGGCCCTGGCAGTCCTGTGGATATGGGCCTCTGAACACAGAGGCCAGACCACCCAGTTCAAACCCCTGTTCTGCCTCTAACTGGCTCTGTTACCTTAGGCAAATGATCTCACCTGTGCCTCAGTTTCCTGGTCTGCAAAATGGGGGTGATAGTACTGAGCGCCTACTATAGAACAGGCACTGTGCCAAATAAATGGTTTACCCAGATGACTCATTAAATAGTAAATGAAGAGCCATATGACATTATCCATGAAAAGCACAGAGACAGTGCCTAGGAAATTTTAAGCTCTCAGTAATTAACACTCCTATTATGCCCATTGGACAGATTAGAAATGGAGTCCCAAGCAAGGACCAGGCATCGCTCAGAGTGTCAGCAGCAGAGCTAGGACTAGAACCCAAGACTCTGGCCCCTCTTTGGAGCATCGCAGAGACTTGGGCTTGGGTACAGTATTTGGAGGAGGGTGCAGCTGAGACCAGGCCAGTACTCAGGGACTATCATGCTGGCGTGGAATTATGGTCTTGACATATCTGTTTCCTCAGGCCAACTGTGAGCTCAGGGACGGGTGGCTCAGTGCCCAGTGCAGCTGTGCTCCGTAGCGGCTTATGAATGAGCTACGGACCCAGGTATGATGCAGAAGGTGGGCAGCCACTCGAGGTGGGGCCAAATGCTCCAGGGGAGTGAGGCCCAGGCAGCTGGAAAGATTGAAGTCATTTATAAGAAGAATTTCCTGCCATGGAATTACATGAATGCAACTGAAATGTCGGGAAAAACCCAAGAGGAAGGTCTCCAGCCTTTGTGTCCATGCCAGCAAGCTTTCTGCTTCTGAGAAGAGGAACAGGGCATGGTCTCCCTTCCAGTAACCTTGCCTTAGCATGTTTCTCCACGACCTGCCCCTCCACTGTATCTCCAGCCTGCTGTTGGGGGTCCAAAGGCGTAAAATGGCGTGTACTTAAGGGGTCACACACATGTGGCA
Source organism: Propithecus coquereli (assembly GCF_000956105.1). NCBI lineage: Eukaryota > Metazoa > Chordata > Mammalia > Primates > Indriidae > Propithecus > Propithecus coquereli. Next base: position 4,747,290 of record NW_012147897.1, read on the forward strand.
GCACAGCCTCGTCATGCACATCAGCTCTGCCAGGACATGGAGAGCATCCAGTCACCCAAGCCTACATGTCCTCTCTCTCTCCTTTCTCTGATTCCACCTCCTAAGTAACTTCAAGTCAAAACTCTTTTAGCCACACACCCCCACCCCACTCCCCCACTGGATCCCTCCTCCATGCAGTGTCCAGAGCAGCCTTCGTACTATCAGTTCTGTCTCTCCCTTGCTTGAAATCCTTCCAAGGCTCCCAGCATCCCCCTCAGGGCTTCCCAACCCTTTCCCCGTGGGAAGCGTGAGGCTGAGAGGGCAGGAGGTGAAGGCCCCTGAGGGCTGCAGCTGCCTGAGCCAGCCGGGCCACCTGGCTTGCTGTCGGGGCCAATCCCTGCACACCTGTCCCCCATTGGAGGCCCCGGTGGTTGGGGCACACTGGTCAAGAAGCTCTGATCCCTGGGGAGGAAAGGTGAGGCCCAGGCTTCCTGATCCCACCAGGTGCCCGAGGGCCCTGGCAGTCCAGAGATCACTTGTTAAAGAATCCTTGGCTGGAGGTTTTCCAGGCTACGTAGGGAGTGGGAATGCAGGCTGGGATCAAACACGCCAGAAGGCCAGCCTGGGGACATGGCCAGCCTGGGGACGTTTTTCATGCAGCTAGTGTGTAGTGTTTAGGGAGTGATGCTCTTCTGGGTCCCCTCTCCTTCTCTCTCTACTTCCCTCTCCCCACAGAGCCTCAACCCAGGCTCAGCCCAGTTTGTGCAGACACACCCTGTGTCCAGGTACCTGCCTAGCTCCTCGAGCCATCCTGACCCTGCCAAGGATTGGAAGTCGCGGACACCAGCTGGCTCTACTCCACCTGGCTGTGCGCCCCTGGGCCTCTCACGAGCCTTCCCGCTCCCCAGGCCTTGCCAGCCGCCTGCCCTTGGAGGCTCCTAAAGGCTCTTCTCCCCCCTCTTCCCACCGCAGGTTTTCTACACCAACTGCAGCTGCGTGGTAGGGGGCGGTCCCGTGCCAGCAGGCTCCTGTGACTCGGCCTGCAGCCACCTGGTGCTGCCCTTCATGTTCCTGGTCGGCCTGGGTGCGACAGTGGCCTGTGTCACAAACACACCCTCTTTCATGCTCATCCTAAGGTAAAGGAGGGGTGTGGCAGGGGCAGGTGGATGCCAGGAGGTCCTTAATCACAGACAGGACAAGGAATTCTGAGGGAAGAGTTTAAGGAAGGAAGCCACCTGGCAGTCTGCGAAGGCGAGGTTTTCTCCCCATCTTGCAGATAAGAAAACTGAGGCTCAGAGAAGTTCAGGAGCTGGCCTCAGTCACATAGCAAGCGTTAGGTGGAATGGTACTGGTGGCCCAGCCCAGAGCCCAGGCCTCTTCTTGCCCAGGGGAGGCGAGGCCATACCTAGGGCGCTGTCCTGGCCTCCCGAAGAGGGAGTGTCATACAATGAGAAGGAAGTGGACTCCCCACTCCCATCCTACATGCAGTGGATGAGCCACAGGAGGCACAGCTGGGAAACCAAACTATGTCACATGTCCCATGCCCACATGCCACTTTAAGACCACAAACATTTACTAAGTGTCCACTGTGGACCCAGCCCGTGCTGAGCACTGCTTTTTGGTCCAACATCTTTCTAGCCCTTGTCCTGAGAGTGCCTGCTGAGCCTGACAAATCGTCACCTGAGTCCAAAGTCAGGGTCTTCTGGGGTGGGGGCTGCTTTTCTATACTCTCACTCAACAGTCAGCACAGAAGACTTCTATAACCAGAAGTACGGGGATATTTTCACACACACCAAGCAATTGATCACTTCTGCAGTGGACACCCCAGTTGAATTCGACGCTATCTATCTGGAGATGCCATCAGATCCCACAGGTGGAGGGCTCAGTCCCACAAGACTGCCCCCCCTTCCCCTGCCAGTCACAAGCCCCATGTTATTTTACCTGTGCTTCTGACCAACTGGCTATAAATTGGAGTTTCCCTGACCGCCTCCTTGAGTTTGATTAATTTGCTAGAGTGGCTCTGGGAACTCCAGATAACACCTACTTACGCTTATCAGTTTATTACAAAAGATATTACAAAGGACACAGATGAAGAGACGCATGCAGCAAGGAGAGGCCCCCATGCCCTCCCTAGGCACACTACCCTGCAGGAAGCTCCACGTGTTCAGCCTCCAGAAGCCCCCCAAACGCAGTCCTTTAGGTTTTTACGAAAGCTTCATTACATGGGCATGATTGCCTAAACCACTGGCCACTGGCAATCAACTTAACCTTAGCCCCTCTCCTCTCCCCAGAGGCTGGGGGTGGGGCTGAAAGTCCCAACCCTCTAATCCTGCCTTGGTCCCTCTAGTGACCAGTCCCCATCCTGTTACCTGGAGGCTGCCAGGCTTCAGCCAATTCATTAGCATACGAAGACACTTATCACTTTGAAGACTCCCAGGATTTTAGGAGCTGTATGCCGGGAAGACCCAATATGTATTTCACAATATCGCAGGGACCTCAGAGCAAGCTAATTCCAATTTTCCTCCTGCTGGGATTATTTTATTCACTATTTACTTTCTATGAAATTAGAAGGGGGATGGAGCCCCTCCCAAACATTAGAAGACACGTAGATGTATAAAACAGGCCGGCCGTAAGAGAGTAGAGGAATCGAACGCCCCAGCAGGCAGCATGACTAAGAGAAGTGGAGAACACAGGCTCTGGGCTGCGCGGACTCTGGCTCTGACACCATCGGCCATGGGATCTTGGCCAAGTCATTTAATCTAAGTGTCAGTCTCCTTATCTGTAAAATGGGGCTAATGATATACCTAGCTCACAGGGGCGTAGGGGTTACAGTAAGGAATTCCTGAGCCCGTAGTGAGCACTTCATAAATGCCAGCCACTGGTGCTATTTAGGAGGCGCCAGTGCCCCCAGGCTGGGGCATTACAGTGGCAGGGGAAGCAGGAGGGAGTGTCTGGCAATCCCAGCTCCAGGTCTTGCCCAGTGTAGGAGGAAGGGCAGAATTTTGTGGAACCAGGGGGTGGGGAGAGAGGGGCAGTGTCCGTGACCAGGGACATAGGAAGGCAGCACAGGACCCTGATGGTCAGTGGATGTGCCTAGTGCAAGCGGACCAGGATCTGCAGGTTGAAGGAGGATGGGGTGTAGGGCCTGAGCCCCCCAGACCAGACCTTCGACGGAGGGAAGGCTGGGTGGTGAGAGAGAAGAGCGTGGTGAGAGCCCCTCCACACCACTGCCTGGCCCTTGGGGGCAGGAACCCCTGCATCCTCATGGCGCCCACGTGTCTGCTTGTCAGGGGAGTGAAGAAAGAAGACAAGACTCTGGCTGTGGGGATCCAGTTCATGCTCCTGAGAGTTTTGGGTAAAGCATCTGCTTGGAACCATTGGTGGTGGGGAAGGGGGTCCGGAGCCCCACTGTGTGTCGGGCCTGGGGGGCACAGGCATAAGCGGGACTGAGTCCCTGACCTTAGGGCTCTCAGGCCCATGGGGCGACAGACCCGACCCAGCTCTCCCGGAGGAGCTGTGCGAGCAGAGGCCACACAGCCCGTCAGGAGGCCACTTGGATACAGGGGGAGGGGTGGGCTTGAGGGCCAAAGACTCCTGAGCCAAGAGGCCCCCAGTAGCTCAGAGCCCCTAGTTGCACATGCCGGGAGGGGGTGGGGCAGGGATGCGGCCTCTGTTGGCCCCTGAGCCCCTCCTCCCTCAGCCTGGATACCCAGCCCCGTGATCCATGGCAGCGCCATTGACACCACCTGTGTGCACTGGGCCCAGCGCTGCGGGCGTCGAGCTGTCTGCCGCTACTATGACCACGACCTGTTCCGAAACCGGTGAGGCCTGGGGCGGGGGCTGTGGGAAGGGTGCTGGAAATGCTCTCTGGATCCCAGACAGGATAACAGCAGGAGGGAGGTCACACTGAAGTCCACCTGCTAGGTGACAGGAGCTATATCCTGTGCTGAGCTCACAAGTCCTATAAGCTCGACACTGTCTCTCCCTTTTATAGATGAGGAAAGTGAGAGTTAAAGTTAGTAGCCCAAGGTCACACAGCCAATAACTGGCAAAGCTGGGCCTTGACCCCAAGCTGTCTGGCTGCAGAGTCTATGCAGGAACCCGGGGAGAATCAGGGGAGCGGCCAGCTGCAAGAGGGATTTGGGGCAGGGTGTGGGAAGCAAGCCCTGTCTAGGACACAGGAGCCCTGGGTTCTAGGCCGGCTCTGCCTCCCTCATTGTGGGACTTGCCTTCTCTGGGGCTCGGTCTTCCCGTCTATACTAATACAACGGGGAGCTCAAAGGAACCTGAGGGCACAGAGGCTGCTGACCTGGGTGGATGTGGGGAGGGCTTGCTAGCAGGGCTAGGGGCAGGAGCTGGTCACTTCCAGCTCTGAGGAGGGCACAATCCCTGTGGGTTTGGACTGTCCAGGGGGTCTTCCTAGCAGGGAAAGAGTCTTGAGGGCCTTGATGGGTTAAATAAACCGAGGAGAGGGAATCTCTTTTCCAGTGGCCGGTGGGGCACAATCCAAAGCTGTACTTGTCAGGCCCCTGAGCCCTTGGAGAGGCTCAGAAGGAGGCAGGGCCAGCCCAGGCCACATGGCAGTCTGGGACAGGACAAGGAGAGTGCCCAGGGCTCTTTCTGCAGAGCCTCTCCCCCTCTTCCAGGGAAGGGCCCCAGTGGAGGTCAGCGTCTCCTGAGGCCTCAATGTCTCCACCTGCACAACGAGTGATGACTGCTGACTCCACTCCGCCCCCAGCCCAAGGACATCCAAGCCCTGGACTGGGAGCTCCTGAGTTCAAGGGTCCCTTGTTCTTTCCCCAGGTTCATCGGCCTCCAGTCCTTCTTCAAAACAGGCACCCTGGTCTGCTTCGCCTTGGTTTTGGCAGTCCTGAGGCAGCAGGATAAAGAGGCAGGGACCAAGGCAACTGCATGCAGCTCCGGCCCAGAGCAGCAACTGTTGATGTCAGGGCCCGAGAAGAAGCCAGAAGATTCCAGAGTGTGAGCCGTCCCAGGGCCCCACCTGGCCAAGAGTGGCAGCTACAGTGGCACCTCCTCTGGGCTCTTTGGCCAAGATTCCAAAGGAGCCCTGTGTTCCAATTCTGGCTCTTCCACTAAATTGCTGTGTGACTTCAGGCAAGCCACCGGCCCTCTCTGGGGCTTTGTTTGCTCATCTGAACCAGAAACCAATTTGGTGGTTTGCCGTGTTGGCCATTTCTGAAGCAAGAGGGTCTCCCCTGGGCATTCTTCCCGCAGCCAGCCAGCTGCCCTGGAACCAGGCTCTCCTGGGTGGAAGGACTGCATATCTTTTCCCCGGGATCCAGGAGAGGGAAGTGGACCGTAGTAGGCCAGGCTGCCCTCCATACTGCGCCCTGGAGCACTCTCTCTGAGCCTCAGCCACCTCCTGTCGGGTGGGAATGGACTCGCCAGCTTTCAGGTTTGTTCATCTTTGACCATCTGTGTGGTCAGGATAGACTCAGGTCTTCTCCCCAACCCCTTTCAAGAAGTGTCTATTTGGCGCCCCCTGGAGGCAGAGGGCTGAGCTGGACTCTGGACGCGCAGGAAAGAAGGGGCTCGTGTCACTTGGGGCCTTTGGGAGGTTGAGTGGGGGGGCGGGCAGGGAGCCTTGGCTGAGAGGGGAGACTTACCTCTGACTCAGGAAGTCCCCACCCTTGCCCTCAGGGAGCCACAGTTTAGGGGTGAGGCCTAGCACCTGCCTTAGGAGCCCAGGAGTGGAGAGGGAGACCCAGGCCCACCCTTGGGTATTTTCAAACTTGAGACCAAACACCCGCTCAGCACACACTCACGGTGCTGAGATTTCACACATGTGCCCAGGGGCCACCCAACTCACTGTGACCTTTGTGAACAGATTCCTAATTTCCACATTTCCTCCCAGTTGCCTGGGGCTGTGTATGTAGATAATGTCTGGTTCTGTGACACTCAAGTTTTTTGGGGTGCCACCTGGTTCTCTGTGCTGCTGGGAGCAGTAAGCCCAGCTCTGTGTAACAAGCGATTCTGTGGCTTGCTTGGGTCTGAATGAGCCAATCTGTTTCTACATTAGGGCTTGTCTTGTTTTATGGCCGGTCTTATCTGGCTGCGAGCAGAGTTTCCTGATCTGCTCCCAGCCCGGTCTGTGGCCACCACACACCCCGCCTGGCTGGGACCTGCTGTCAGGAAGCAGCTGACAGGGAGCCACCGACAGCGGCGGTCTCCCCAGTGCTGGTGCCCGGAGGAGAAGGTGGGCGCGGGGCACGCACAGCTCTTGCCTTCCGGGTGTTCCCAGTCCAGGGCTTTGAGGCTTTCCCACGTGAAAGAAGAGAGGGGTACAGAAGCTCTAATTCTCTTTTTATTCTACTGATTGATGCCTGTAGATATTTAACAAACATCTGAGCCTGTGTTTATCAATGCCGAGAATTTCAAAGTCTCCTCCACGAAGATGAGGCTTTCAGTATGTTTATGTTCCTTCCCCTTCCCTCCTGTGTCCCAGGTTTTGCAGAAATAATCTGGAATTGTAGATATAGCTTGTTATTAAATTTGTCCTTGCATAATGTCTCTTCTATTACAAAAATCCTTTCTTTATAAACTGCATTAGAGGACTGCAGCAACCACATTATTTCCAGTTATTTAGATTTAAGCTTTACTGGACTCATTGCTCACCGTGAGTGCTCGTGTATTACGTCTCTCCCTATCCTTATATTCTGGTCTAATTTTTGTTTGGCTGAGTGACTTCCTCTAGTAATGGTTTCAAAAAATGGGATAAGGTCACGAGGCTTTCTGAGTCCTCACCTGTCCAAATTGTCATTCGCATGTTACAGAAGAGGACACCGACTCAGAAAGGGTAAGTGACTTCCCCAAGACCACACAGAAAATAAATGGGGAAGCCGGAGTTGGATCTTGTGGGAATTGAAGCTTATACAATTTGGGATCCCTCTTTAAAAAAAAACAAAAAAGAATATACAATTAGGTCAGAAAATAAATATTTACCTATAATGGGAAAATAAATCAAAACAAATGCATTATACAATCCAGAAAAATAGCATAATATTTTTATTAACTAACTGCCTTGCACACCTCTAAAACATATTTCTTTCCCTTGGTGATTAGAAGAATTTCCTAAAGACTAGCTTCTGGCTCTGTTCATTTCAAGCCTTGTTTCTCCTGTTGCTTCTGTACTGCTCATGTACTTCCTAGGCTGGGTGGCATAAAACACATTCATGTCATGATATAACCTCTGCAAATGACACTTAATGTCACAATGCCAAGTGAGTCTGGCAGTGGGTAGAAATATTCCTAGAAGCCTTTCTTCACACAGAGATGGCTAGTAATGGTGGTCTATACACAGAGGTGACTAAGAACCACATAAATATATCCCAGTGCACCCAAATTAAATCAGTCGCCAACCCGATTCCCCCTTAGTTGGATCCTGGAAGTGCCCATGGCAATTCCAACCAACTCAAATAAAGAAAAATTGGGACACCAAGGAAGTTGGAGTGGAAAGAAGCAGCAATCTTGATTGTGGTTAAAGTTTTGTTTTTTTTTTTTTTGAGACAGAGTCTCGCTCTGCTGCCTGGGCTAGAGTGCTGTGGCGTCAGCCTAGCTCACAGCAACCTCACACTCCTGGGCTCAAGTGATCCTCCTGCCTCAGCCTCCTGAGTAGCTGGGACTACAGGCATGTGCCACCACACCGGACTAATTTTTTCTATGTTAGTTGCCCAGCTAATTTCTTTCTATTTTTAGTAGAGACGGGGTCTGGCTCTTGCTCAGGCTGATCTCAGACTCCTGACCTCAAGAGATCCTCCCACCTCGGCCTCCCTGAGTGCTAGGATTACAGGCGTGAGCCACCACGCCTGGCCTCATTAAAGTATCTTATCTTTGCAAATTTCAAGAAAATATGAGAATATGAACACACGGCTGAGGTCCCTCCCTGGACCTGGGGAGGGGCCTGGGTGCTCAAGCAGCATCCTTACGGTGAGTCCGCCTCTGGACTGAGCTGAGATCTGAAGAAGACAAGGTCCTTGAGCTTACAGCCTCTGGACTGGCCAGGATGAGGGGTCTTGAAAGTCACTGCAAGACAGACACGGGGCTAAAAGTCAAAGGGTGGAGCAGGTCAGGGCCAGGGGGTCCCTAGGTTCTGTGGAGTCGAGGGAGCAGCCTTCTAGCCTAATATAGTCCCCAGGCAATGAAGAGCTGCAGGCATTGGCATCTCTGAGCTCACTTTCCTCTCACGCTACACCAGGGAGTTGGGAAGAAAAGGCAGTAAGTCTCCCTGCTGGATTCTGCTGTAGAGTCAGCAGAGAACAGGACTAGCCAGAACTGACATCCCAATGCCTGATCCTGAGTTAGGTTTTTTCCTGTAGATCCACGCAGGGAAGTTCCAGGGCAGGCAGATGCCCCTGAGGAGCAGGGAGCCAGGAGCCATGGCTGGCACTCAGATAAATGAGGAGAGAGAACCCACGGGCACCCTCGCCGTCTCCTGGATGTGTTGACTTCTCTCCCCTCCACATAGCTTTGCTGTGCTTCTCCCCCTGCCGAGATTGCCTTCCTCGCCCAGCCACAGGAAGTCCTACCCAAGCCTCTGGGCCCAGCTCAAAGGCCATCACCTCCAGGGAGATGACAGCGGGAGGTGACAATCACCTCTGGGAATCTGATAAAAGACACAGACTCTATTAAAAAAAAATACAGACATTTGCACAATTGTGCCTACAATATCAGAGGTCGAAGACCACCTGAAGCCTGGGTGTAGACCTAGGAGCCCAGGAGCCCAGGTCAAAAACCCTTAACGGAGTGAAGAGATCAGAGCTGTAGAGTCACTCAGATTTGGGGTCAAATCTTGACTCTGCCACTTATTCATGGCGTGAGCCTGAATAAATGATTTAGCTTCTCTGCACCTCCGTTTCTTCACCTGTAAAGTGAGGTTCGGCATGCCTAGCTCCTGCCTGCCAGAATTTGTGAGGACCAGGTAAGACACTGCACTCGCTTACCGGCCCCGCACCTGATGACCGGCACTTGTAAGCTTCCTTCCCCTGCTCCTGTCCCAGAAAGGATTTAATGAACACACAGAGCACTGGGGTGGGGGCGCGGTGACAACTGAGGGAGGAGGTGCACCCGCCTGCCCTGCCCTGGCCACAGCTCGGTTGTCCCCTAATCTCTGCCCTGCTGTCAGCCATGGCTTAGCCAGCCCAATCTTATCTCTCCCCACAGCCAGCTTGGGACAGCTTTTCTCAACTAGATTTACATTTTTATTGATTTTCTTTCTCCCTTCCAGAGCAGTCCCTTCCTTCTGCTTCCCCTTTGGCTGCAGAATGGGCCTGCCCTGGGAAAACAGCAGTTCTGGGGCTGGCCAAAAAGTGATGGTTCCAGAATGGTTAGTTCACCAGCCACCCATTCATGCTTTCATTCACTCAACCGCCCACCTAACCAACGTACCCTACGTGTCTGCTCTGTGCCTGGTGCTGGCACTGCTGGGGACACAGCCATGTGTCAGACACAGTCTCTGCTCTCAGGAAACTCACAGTGTGTACAGGCAAACTGACCAACAGTAACGAAAGCATGAGCTGTCCTACAGGAGAGGGAAGAAGAGGAAGGCACGCACTCTTCCTGGGGCCATAGGGAAGGCTTCCCAGAGGAGGTCATAACAGAGCTGGCCTTAAAAATTAGGCCGGACTTCCCCAAGTGGGGAAGATGGGAACGGGCAGGAGAAACAACAGGACGAGCAAAGAGAGAGTGAGGAGTGTCTGAGACAGGGTGACAAGAGTAATGTGGCTGGAGCACACCACGTGTGCAGGGCCATCAGAAGAGGGGAGCCCGAAGGCTGGAGAGACCAGCAGGGACCAAGCCTCGAGTTCCCCGGAGGGCTCTGGATGCCTTCCTGAGGGCAAGCAGGAGGCCCTGAAGCACTGACCGATGGATTCTTCCATCGATCAGCTATTTTCAGCAGGGAGTGACAGGACCAGATTTGTATTTTAGAAAGACCACTGGCTGCACCATGGGGGCTTTGAGGGAAGCTGGGAGCCAGGAGCTCAGGGAGGAGGCTGGTGCAACAGTCAAGAGAAGCAGGAGCAGAAGGCCTTGAGCCAGGTCGGGAGAGGCATCCTAGAAGTGGGACATCTAAGCTCAGTCTTGAAAGACGAGTAGGAACGCACCAGGGAGAGAAGTTGGGACGGCTGTCCGGGCAGAAGAAACTGCGCAGATAAAGGTTCGGCACACAGACAGCTCCTGGCAAGCTTGGGAAATTTCCATAGTTCTGCGGGGCTGCAGCACGGCCTAAGAGAGAGGGCACGGCGAGGATGAGGCTGAGGAAGTGTGTTGGCGCCCTCACTGCCACTCGGCGCTCTGTCCTGAGCCCAGCCCTGGTGTCGGGGGAGAGCTCACCACTGCACAGGGCTCGCTGTGCAGGGCTGAGAGCCCTGGGCCCGGGTGCTCCTTACTCAAAACAAACCTTTCTGTGTTCACAACACTTTACATTGTACAAAGTCCCTTCATGCTTAATCCTCATGGTTTCCTGGTGAGGAAGGCAGAAAAGAGAAATTATTCCCATGTAGCAGATAAAGCAACTGAGGCACAAAAGAGTGCAAAAACCTGCCCACGGTCACTTAAAGCCCAGGTATTCCCCTCCTAAAACTCCCATGCTGTTTCTAATAAACCGACTTGTCCCTGAATCACGTACACAGTAGATGTAGACATTAACTAATGTGGTCGGAATGGAAAAAAAAGGGGGTGGGGAGAGAAAACCCATCAGAGAAAGATACTTCTCTTTCAGTCTCCATTTCTGCATCCTTCACCCTGGAGCTGGGGACATTACGGCTGAGAAAACAGAATTGGGTCCCTTCTACTTTGGAATTCAACAGACAGGAGGGCCAGTCCCAGCCCTGCTCCTACCAGGTGTGGGAAGACACTGTGCTCATCTGAGCCTCAGTTTTCTTACCTGTAAAAAAGAGAAGCAAACTTCACCCGACAGACTCATCATGAGGATTTAGTGTGGTGAAGTAGCACTATAGCAGTTACCTACTGCTGAGTAACAAATTTCCCCAGAATGTAGCAATTTAAAACAACAACTATTCATTATCTCACACAGTGTCTGAAGATCAGGAACCCACACGTGGGCTAACTGGGAAGTGCTGGCAGCACCTCTAATGAAGCCGCAGTCACGCGACGGCCGAGGCTGCAGTTAGCAGAAGCTCACTCCGTCGTTGTCGTTGGGCCTCCGTTCCTTGTTGGCAGCTGGTGAAAAGCTCGTTTCCTTTTTCCACGGGCCTCTCCATAAGGCAGCTTCCTTCCCCCAGAATGAATGACCCAAGAAGGAGAGAACGTGTGTTACCAAGATGGAAGCCATGGAGTCTTTCATAATCTAATCTTGGAAGTAACATTCCGTAACTTTTCCCATATCCTTTTCATTACACAGACTAACCCTGCTATCGTGTGGCAGGGGAACACAAAAGGGTGTGAGTGCCAAGAGGTGTGGGTCATTGAGAACCATTTGGAAGCTGGCTACCACAAGCACCCAGACCACTGCCTGGCACGCAATGGGTAATTATTCGTTAGGAGTTGCTAGTACTTTGGACATGAAAAGATGAGAGTAAATGAATAGTGGAATGCAACTGGAATTTGGCATTTCACAGTGATGTGGTAGAAGAGGGTGTGCAGACAAGAAGGTGTCACCCAGGGAAGACTTCCTGGCAGAGGTGTGGGGGAGGGGAAGGGTGGCCCAGAGAGAAGACAGAAGGTGAGTATGGCAGGCCACTGTTGGTTGCCTTTCCACAGCAAATACCCTCTTCCTTTTTCCAGTAGCAAGCTTCCCAGCCACAAGGATGATCCAAGCCAGCAATGGAATGCTTTTTCCTTGGCCTGTAAGAGTAGGTATGTGACCTCGTTTTGGTCAATGATGTGTAAGGGGACGGTCTGCTAGGAAAGCTTTCCTCCTGGATAAGAGAATGGCATGAGAAGAAAAGACCCTTTTTGCTACTGTGCCTTTTCTTCCTGCTGGAGAGGGCAAGGCACTTGATGCCACTCAGTCACCCGATCATAGAATGGGAAACGCCTGGGTTGTCGGAGACATTGTTGAATCAGCAGACCAATCCTGGTACCACCTTCCTCTGACCTCCTTGTTAAGGAAAAAACAGGTTTAAGCCACTCTAAAGAAGGTGACCTGCTCCTTGCATCCTAGATGATTTAGTGAGCAAAGTACCCTAGTTCCCTCTGAGGTTGTTTCCTTTGATCAAGGAAGGTAGAGGGAAGACTGGAATGGGAAGGGGCCCTGAGCTGGGAGTCAAGAATTCTTGATCTAACCCCTGCTCTGTCTCGGGGGGTTGCTCTGTGATCTTTGTCCCTGACTCCTCTGGGCCTCCAATAATTGAAGCTAATATTTATTGACTGTTCACTGTGTGCCAAGCATTCAGCTAAGAGCTTCCCTCGCATTATCTGGTTCAATCCTCACAGCAACTCTGTTATGTTGGTATTACTATTCTCTTTATTTTAGGGATAAAGGCCCAGAGAATGAGGTCATTTGCCCAAGGTTACACAGCACATAAGTGCTGGATCTCGAGATTCCAAATTCAGCTTTGTCTCTCTCCAAAGTCCAGACTCCTGACCATAATGCTATACTGCCTAGCAATAAAAGAAATTCTCTGGACAAGGTGACCTCTAAGGGCCCCTTCAGCTCAAATATTCTTGGATTTGCTGTCCCATTTCTAGCTATACAATCAACAAACCAGCTTAGCCTAGAGAAGAAAGAAATAAGGACTGTCTTTAGCCATCTGAAAGCTGTTATGTGAGTGGGAGATTAGACTCGCTTAGTGTAGCTCAGAGGACATGAACTGGACCAGTGTGGGAGCACTACAGAGAAATAGAGCGCAACTTATATAAGGGAGAACTTTCTAGCTGCCATTTGGCAGGAAGCAGAGCTATGCCAAGATGTAATGACTTCCCTGTCACGAAGGTTATACAAGCCTGTGTTTGATAAACTTTTGTCAGAAGTACTGCATTGAGACTTGTGGTAGGGGTTAAATGGGATAACATGTGAGAATGTTCCCACCACCATAACTGGTACAAACAGGGGATCAACAAATAGTGTGTTGTTTCTCCTTTTTTAACACTGAGATTCTTGGATTTTAAGATTGTTTACTATGGATTTTTGGCTCTTTGGCTCTAATATTCTACAGTTCGATAATTTCTGTGATTTTGCCCTGCTAAGATGGATATCATTTTAATACTCTTAACTTTCCATAATTGTGTGGCTCTAGAAGCTGAGCAGTCTATGATTTTGTAATTTAATAGTCTCTAGCTTTAACAATTTGAGATTCAATAAAGTATCTCTCACCAGTTCCAGAAACACAAGGGAGTCACTCCACACACTGTGCTTCAGTGGCCTGGGCTACTCCCTCTGCCCGCCCTGTCATTCCATCATCATCCCCCCTCAACCCAGCCTCGGGCTCTCCATTCCAACCAATGCTCCTCCCTGATGCCTACCCCATCCACACCCTGCTATCTCCCAACCAGCTAAGTGGGCACATTCACTCTACCTGCTGGCGATTGTTCATTAAACAGGAGCCTTCACTGTGACCAGGCTTATACTTATTCCAAAAGGTACATAAAGGAATGAGAAGACATGGTCATGGTTTCAAGGGGCTTAAGATCTTGCTTTCCTTTAAACCCAACTCAAACTCACCTCTACCAGGAAGCCTTCCATGGTTGACACTAAATATCTAACACCAATAACCTTCATCTGAAATGTGAAGATCTGAGTTCTTTGGTTGGTTATTGTGCACACCTGTAACTTATCTATCTGTCCTATCTCCCTGATTATATGTGAGATTGCCCCCTGAGTTAAGAGTATGTCTCCTCAAGCAGATGGAGTTTTCCAGAGGAAGACTGTGTCTTCTCCATCAGACTGCAGGCTCCATGTAGACACAGGCCATGCCTCCCTTATATCATACTTGAGTTATAGTTAGGGGTAGAGTGATGTTCCTCCATCAGATCCATAAATTCCCAAAGGCAAGTTTATGTCTCTGTCATTGGACTGAGAATTTTGTAAAAGCAGAAACCACATTTCCCCTTAAGATGTGGAAGTTCCCATGGTCAAGGACTGTGCCTCCACCCTCAGACTTGGGGCTTCTCCCTGGCAGCAAGGAATCTAGGGCTCTCCCCTCTCTGTGTATTCCTTCAGTCCCAGCCCAGGACTCTGGCGATAGAAGGGATACTTTCCCTACAGCGAGCAGATAGAAAAAATGGAAAAGGGAAGATTCAGAGGCAGAGTAGGAGCTCAAGCCCCTCCCAACATGTCCAGACCCTCTCTTGGTCTGTCCTGGGCTCTCTCCTAAAAGCTGCTGTCCCTTGGCCAGGAGTGGGCCTCTCCAAGCTCCTCCCAGCAACTCAGAGCAGTAAGTGAAGATGTCAGCACCTTGGACAGCGCCCAACCTATTACAGGCCTTGGAGCCAGCGGAAGCAAAGCTCTCCAACTGCCTCAGCCTCTGGGTGATGGATTTCCTCGTTTCTCAATTTGATTAAAGCCCAGTAGATAACCAGAGCGCCTTGTTCCTTTCCCTTCTCCCTTCCTGATGAACATAATTAACTTCGTCAGGCTGGGAATACTTGCTCTTAAATACTGCCTGCCCAGCCCCCACCCAGGCATGAATCAGTAACACACAGCCAGAACACTTGGAAGACTCGTATGTTTCTTCCTGGGGACTGGAGGTGGGAGAGGAGGCTCTCCCTGAGATATATAGAGGCTGTGAATAAAGACTGAAATGTGGTAGGTGGATAAAGAAACCCCTAAACTGGAAGTCGGGAAATTTGGAGTTTAGTTCTGTCTTTGCCACTAATCTAGACATGATCTAGAGCAAGTCACATACCCATTCTTTCTAAGCCTGGTTTTCCATTTGCAAGAAGAGTATATTGGCCTGAACAATCTTTAATGCTGTGTTCAGTGCTAATATTCTATAGTAGAAAATCTTTAAAACAGAGAGGGAAAGGGACTTTCCTAAGGTCACACAGCAAGCTATGGCAAAGCTGGACTTGAATTCATGGCCCCTGGCTTCTAACACAGTGCTATTACCCCTGCACAGAACTTATTCCTTCATCCATATCACAGACTTTCTTGCCTGGGGATGGAGGCTGAGAAAGTTAAAAACAGATAGGATCGTGTTAATTGGTGCCAACAAAAGAAAATAACATTTAAGATATGTGGAAATGCTGACATGTCTGAAGAGAAGGGAGAGGAGCATGGCATGAGCAGTTAAGATTAGGGGAAAAGGACCACCTGACTGAGACAGGAATTCAGCCCCAAACTCAGAAAACCCAGAAGGTTTTTTCACTTGCCTGAGGCCATTCAATAAGGCAACTGTAGAATCTTTTTAAAGAGAAAGAGTGAGCTCTTATTCTGAGCAAGTGTTGGAGGAGCCCCTGTCAGAGAAGGGAGAATGGACAATATCAATCAGCAAGAATGTATGAGGTTTCTAAAGTGTGCCCAGCTCTTTCCAGGCACTTTGGCAGGGATATAGAGAATAAGACTTGAATCTGCTCTCTAGGCATGCCTTTGGTGTGCTGCTTCTTCTACTTGGAACTACTTCCAATGCACCTATGTAGGTCCAAATACTGCTGTATTTGGCCCAAAGCAAATGACTCCCCTGCCAGGAAGGCATCCATAACCTCATCCAGAAGCCACTTCTTACTCCTCTGAATCTCCAAAACATTTTCTTTGTTCCTGTGTTATAGTATTTAACACTATACGCCTTATCTGCTCCTATCCCCACCTATAAGAAGAATGGAGAGAGGGAGAGAAACTGTATTCAGTTTTTGAATCCCTCAGAATACTCAAAACAGATCTGAAATGCTATAGAATCTCAGTAAGCATTGGGATGATGAATACAGATGTAGGGGTGACTGGGAGACAGAGTAGATGAAGAAACGGGTGTGTGGATGCGTGAGTGGGCATATTGGTGGATGGGTGGGTGAATGGACAGATGGACAGATAAAGAAGTACATGATTGGGCCAGGCGCGGTGGCTCACGCCTGTAATCCTAGCACTCTGGGAGGCCGAGGCGGGTGGATTGTTTGAGCTCAGGAGTTCGAGACCAGCCTGAGCAAGAGCGAGACCCTGTCTCTATCAAAAATAGAAAGAAATTAATCGGACAACTAAAAATATGTATAGAAAAAACTAGCCAGGCATGGTGGCGCATGCCTGTAGTCCCAGCTACTCGGGAGGCTGAGGCAGAAGGATTGCTTGAGCCCAGGAGTGTGAGGTTGCTGTGAGCTAGGCTGAGGCCACGGCACTCACTCTAGCCCGGGCAAAAGAGTGAGACTCTGTCTCAAAAAAAAAAAAAAAAAAAGAGAAGTACATGATTGATAGCAGGATAGAAATGGATAAAAAGTAAATGGACTGGTAGATGGGTGGGTAGATGGACAGGTGAGTAAGTGCATGAGTGAATCTATGGACAGATGGATGGACGGGTATGTTGGTGGATAGTAGGGCTGGTAAATGGTTGGATTAATGTATAGTTGGATAATTGTGTGGGTGAATGAGTAGATAGATAATTGCATTATTGTGTGGAGAGATAAATGTCAGGGTAGGTGGAGAGAATCACAGGGGGAAAAATGGAGATATTCCTAATATCACAAAGGTCTTTTTCATGGAGACTTTCCATTGCTAGTGCCAGAAAAGTTACTGTGGGGGTTAGCTGTGCTTAAGCTGAGTCAAAAGTGTGCCAAGGCCCCAAAAGACCTCAGGCTATTTCAGGCTATATCAATAACACGACCAAAAAGAGTGATGGTCCCGCCCTGCCCTGAGCAGTTCACACTGCTCTGGAGTCTGTGTTCTGGTTTGTGCCTCTGGAGGGAGGATGACATCTATAGCTCGTGCACTGCTATGGTTTGACTGTGTCCCCCAAAATTCGTATGTTGGAAATTTAATCCTCAATGCAACAGAGTTGAGAAGCGGGAACTTTAAGAGGTGATTAGGTCACAAAGGCTCTGCCCTCATGAATGGATTAATGTTGTTATTGCGGGAGTGGGTTCATTATCTTCAGAGTGGGTTTGCTATAAAAGCAAGCCCTCTTTTGTGCTCTCTCTCTCTCTCTCTCTCTCTCGCTCTCTCTTGCCCTTCTGTCTTCTGCCATGGGATGACGCAGCAAGAAGGCCCCCACCAGATGTAGGGCCCTTGATCTTAGACTTCTCAGTCTACAGAAGTATAAGAAAGAAATCTCTGTTCTTTTAAACTACCCAGTCACAGACATTCTGTTACAGCAGCACAAATGAACTAAAGACATTCACATAGGAGCTACAGTAGGGAGTAACCTATAGAGTTCACCAAATGAGGAACTGGTGAGACAACCTGAAGTGTTCAGGCTGGAGAAGAGCAAACTCAGGGTAACAATCGCCACGTCCCAGGATCTGGCTGGCTGTCCTGAGTCATGCCCTATGGCCCCAGTGGTGGAGCTGGGTCCCAGGGGAAGTCACAGGGCTGGTGACTCAGCCCCAAGTGAGAAAGAACTTTCTCCCAGGTGGATTCATCACCCAGGGGAAGGACTATCCTCAGGGAGTGAGCTCCCCATTCCTGAGGGCACACAAGTAGAGTCTGGACATCCTCTATCAAGGAAGCTACAAAGTGGAGACTTGGTGTGGAAAGTAAATTAAAATTACTTCCCACCCTAAAATTAAATCATGTGTTCATCTCTTCATTCCTCAGCAAATCAGGTTTACCTGTGTTCTGTGCTCAGACTGGAATACAGGGAACTTCTATCCAGAGCTGAGGGTTTGGGGGGCTCTGAGAGACAGATAGGGTCTTATGAACCCTCAACTTTCTCTACATGTAGAATGGGGGCTTGAGGAATGAGGAGCTGCTGAAAATGTCCTTTCATAGACCCGACTGACTGGGGAGGAGGAGGATCAGAGCTGCTCAGAGCCAATCCATGACCCAGATTCCTTGTAATTAATGAGTCTACGTCATGATGTGTTGGCTTGTGACCAACCCCGGCCTCACTCCCTGGTATGAGAAGATTAAATCAATTAAGAGGAGGAGGAGATCTGGCTGGCGCTGGTTGGGGACAGCAGATAATTCACTTACATAACAGGGGATTGAGGTTTGGACTTGGCCCTTGAGTAGTAGGGGTGGATCCAGACCCCAGGCCTTCAGAGAGGGAATCCAGGATTTGAGAGTAAATGCAGAAGGGGAAAGGGAGTCCAGGGGAGGAGGCAGTGGTGACCCCAGGCCCATCTTCCATCTTCCTGCTGAGAATGAACCCCCTATTCCCTGGGCTGGAAGGGGTCCAAATTGAAAAATCACTATCCCATCCCCAAATGAGGGTGTCCCAGCCACCAGTATCATTCAGCAATGCAAATCTAGCCAAGCCTCTCTCCTTAGCCTGGCATTCAAGGCCCTGCAACCTCTCCAGCTGCATCTTCTGCCTCCAAGGGGTGAGTGTGGGTAGAGAGGAAACTACCATGTCCTGGCGTTCCCTCTGTGCCAGGTACCAGCTAGGCACTGGAGGTACAGAGAGAAACGGACCCAATTCCTTCAAGAGTGCTGCCTGGTGGGCAGCAACACATACAACACTCTGCGCCAAGTGGTACAACAGAGTTCTACATGGGCAGGGCATGGAGGGGGCACAGCTGAGGGAGGCCTCCCAGGCAGGGCCAGTTCTAGAAGGCTCCCCAAACGAGGCAGCATTTGCACCCTGAGTCTTAAAGGAAGGATGGGTTAGTGAGAGTTCATCAGGCTGACCTGGCTGAGGGAGGGCTTTGGGTGGCGGGAACAGTGTGTACCACGGCATGGGGGGGTGAGAAAGTTTGGCACACGTCCAGGGATCATGAACAGTTCTTGTGGATGGAGCCTAGAGCGCGAGGCAGGGATGGGGGAGACGAGGCAAGAGAGGTAGCTGGGTCCAGGTCTTGCTTTTGATGGAATGCCAACAAAGCACTGAGGCAAGGATCCCAGAGTCTCTGATCCATTCGCACTTCCTGAGCTCTGACAGCATGCCAGGCCCTGTGCTGGGACTGGGGTGGAGTGGCAGTGGGAGTGGCAGCAGTGGGGACAGAGATGAACCTGACTCAGGCCCTGCCCCCACCAGGAGTTCTCCAAGGGCACACAAATATTCCCCCTTTCCAAGCTGGGATTCGAGCCAGCTGAGTTTCTGGAGCTCCAGCTCTTGGATGGGGCTGCCTGCAACCCATCCTGAGGACTGAGATACTCAGACAAGCAGTCTAGCTTGTCAAAGGGGAGCTGACCTCTGGGGCCTGCTCCTGACACTTAACTGGCCCCCTGAAGACCTGTCTTATGGTGAGCAAGGGCCCCGTGAACAAATGCACACAGATGAGAGACAGTGACAGGATGAACTGTATCCTGGGGATGGGGGCGAGGCATGGATTGAGAGGCATTTAGAGAGCGGACTCACCAGGACTGACTGGCTGCCAGGAAAGAGAGAACAAGGGAAGGGTCTTGGATGGTGCTCAGGATTCTGTCTCAGGCTGTGCCATCCTCTGGGAAACATAGGAGGATGCGAGGGCAGGAGGGGAAAATGAGTTGCAACTCTTTCAGGCGGCTCAGATCACTGGATTCATCAGAGGGGCCCAGGAGCCTTAGGAATTCAAGTGGACCACACACAAGCTGCCTGCAGGAGCTTTCTTCATGGTGTGGAAATCCTCCTTCTACTCCCTCCCTCCCCTATTCCCTTCCCTCTGTCATTATTTCTTTGTGCAGCTCTCTGAGTACCTCCTCTTCCCAGGCTGGCTCTGGGCCAAGCAGGGAGGCACAGCTCCGAGGGTCATCCTGTTCTTTCTCCAGAAGGCCAGCCCCTAAACATGACACTCCTGGCATAGACAGGACTTTTCTGCAGGAAAACTTGGGCTGGGAATTGAAGCTAGTGCTTCAAATGTATACCATTGCTAAAAAGATTTAAGAACTAACCTTTACTGTTGCAAGCAACAGAAACTGACTCAGGCTAAACAAACGTATTGGCAGTTCTGCCAGTCAGCTTGGAATGGATGGGAAAGCTGGAGAACCAAATGAGTGGGCAGCTGTATTCACAGCCAACCTCATGCCATAGGAACAGCTGGTCCCAATGCCTCCATCAACATGCCCTTGGCCTCTGAACATCACCCAGACTGGGAGGTGACACAAGCACAAGTGAATTCTAATGAAGCTGCCTCCCAGCCTAATTCTCATGTCAAGTCCTGAGCCAGGAACCCAGTTGGCCTAATTGCCAGGGGGTGGAAGTGGGAGGGTACCTGGCCACCTTTGACTTTGAAGTAGGAAGTGGGACCCTAGTTTCCATAAGGGCTCAGCTAGTGGGAGATTAACTTAAAATACAAAGCAATGGAGCAGTTCTAGCAGCAAAAAAATGTGACAAATGTCCTCTACACATTTACTGAGGAACCACTAAGAGCTGGATGCATTGCCATGAGTTTTATATACACAAATTTTCAATGCAACTCTATAACATAGATAAGGATTAATCCTATTTTGCAGCTGAGGAAACTGAGATTAATAGAGGTAAAGTAACATTCCCAAAGTCACTCAGCTGGGAAGTGATGGAGCCAGGACTCGAACACAGGTGAGTATTTTGTTGTTGTTAATAAATACTTTATCCTGCCTCCCAAACTGTAAACACAAAGCACTTGTGCGTATCAAAAGAAAAAGTGTGGGGCACAGAAAAATAGAAGTAAATACTCCAACATCTTCCTGCAATGATTGATGAGATAATGGGGTTGTGAATAATATTTTTTCCTGCTTTTCAATGTTTCTCTGTACTTTCCTCTTTTTTTAAATGAAGAGCATACTTTACCTTAGTAATCATAAATAAAAATAAAGTAAAACAGTTTTAAGGATTATAGCAGTATTACCACAATTATGGAGAAAATACGTATAGAAAAAAAGGCTGGAAGGATTATTTGTCAAAAAAGTCTTCAGATGGTGGGATTATGAGTGTGTTTATTTTTCTTTCAACTTTTCAAAGTTTCAGTAGTGAACTCACTCTCAAAAAAAAAGTGAAATAAATTTTATTTTGGAACTAAGCATAAGAATGATATTAACCTGGCGATGGGACTGACACGTGTTGGTCCTTTCGGGTTCTCATGGTCGTATCCTATGGTGGTTTGGAAGCAGAGGTAGGTCTGAGTGCTCTGGGCCAGCCGGGCAGCTCCCGTGGTGTTTGTTGGCAGAGCTGGCGTAGCCGGCAGGTCACAGTAGCCACAGTCATCTCGGCCACTCGGAGCCAGGTGGGAACAGCTGAGCGAGCCGCCTCTTGTAGCAATGTGTATGTTATCAGCCCTTCTGAGCTGTGACTGGAGTCCTCCTTCAGGCTGGTTCTCACTCCCCAGGCTTCAAGGTTCACCTTCCCGGCTGCAAATGAGGCGAGGCTGCCCCATCATGTGAGTTGTAGTCCCTCCCGAGGTGCCTTCTGTGTATTTCTTGCCTGAGTCGCAAGCCCCTGGCCCCTTCCCCCTGCACTGTCATGGCCTCCCCTGGCCTCCAGAGCCCTCTGCTTCCTCCCTGTTCCTCACCCTCCCCAGTGCAAGGAGGGTTCTTGGTGCCCTGTGCATACTCTGTGAGTCACTCCCCTCTCTGCTTCTCAGTTTTCTCCTGGGTAAAGCAAGGGAGCTGGGTAATCTCGAAGGCCTTCCAGCCCAGTGGTGACACTAGTGTCTCTTCCATGCCTCCCCAAACCCCTCCCCTCCCCTCCGCCTTCCCAGCTCCCTCCCCTTGTCTTCCAGGTACATTCCCTTCCTGCTGAGCCCCTGGCTCTCCAGGCTGAGGCCCGATAGGCTCCTGCAGCCCAGCCGCTGCAGTAAGGGTGCAGCGGGATACAGGAGAGGTGGCCTGGGAGGGGACGGCCCAGGCGAAGGCCGAGGTCGAGGAGGCTGGGCAAGGCAGGCAGCCAGCCCCAGCAGCCCAGGCCAGAGCTACCTCAGCAGCTTCTGTGAAACTCTAGCAAGGCATCTACGCTTGAGCGGCAGCCCCAGGGCTGGAGAGGCTCGTGGGGGGAGAGGGACATTCTGCTGAGGTCAGCACAACCTCTAGAAACCTCTCCAGTGGAGGAGGAGGCCACGGAGTGACCCTGGACTCAGCGGTAGGTGGAAATGATACGTCCTACTCCCTAGGGGAGATGACTCAAGTCCTGGAAAACTAGAATCCAGGGCTGAGCGGGTCCCCAGAGGACACCTGCTGAATCCAGGAATCTCCTCTTCTCCCCCATGGGCTATAGAGCCCCTGCTCTTGTGCCCACTGGGGCAGGAAGCTCATTCCCCTCCAGGGCAGCCAATTATCACACATCAGTTATCACACTGTCACCCATGCCTCTGAGCCAGGGCCTGTGCTGGGGACCTGCCCTCCAGGAGCTCACCATGTGGGGTTGGAGGAGGGGAGACACTACCATGTGTTGTGATGGAGAAGCAGTAGCAGCCAGAGGGGGTCCTGAGCCAGCCTTGGGGCGGGGCAGGGGTCAGAGATGGCTCCTAGAACAGGGAATGGACCCAGGAGGGCCCTGGATAAGCAGGTGTGGTGGGTCTGTCGCTTCAATTACCCACCAAATGCTGACAAATCCCAGCCCTGACATGGCTCCTGAACTCTGGACTTGAATGTCCCACTGTCCATTCAGCGTCTGCCCTTGGGTGTCTCAGCATCCCTAACTCACCAGGACTGAGGCTGAGTCCACCACTCTGCCCCCCTCACATCTGGCCTTCCTCTTTCTGCAAACGTCCTACCCTCCACAGCCTAGAACCCAGGACCCATCCCTCCCCTCACCCTCGTATCTAGCCAGTCACCAGGCCTGGGGTATCTGAGACCACCCACTGTCCCCCACCTCCACACCACCACCAGCCCAAGCGCCTTTGTCTCTCCCCTGTACTCCTGCGAGCGTCCCATTTTCCTCCTCACATTCAGCCCCCTTCAATCACGCAGTGAGAGCGATCTTTCCAAATGCAAATAAAATTGTGTCACCTTTCTGCTTAAAAGCCTTCAGTGGTTCTCCTTGCCTTTGGGATAAAGGTTAGAATGGTTCGCAAGGCCTGCAGGGCGGAGCATGGCCCGGCCTTTACAGACTGTGCCAGTTGCATCCCAACAACCCTTGTCCCCCATTTCCTGACCTCTCGTCTCCAGCCCCCCCGCCTTGTCCACTGCCTCGGCAACCTTTGTTCATGTCATTCGCATGGTCTCTCCCATGGCCACAGAGTCTTGTGCTGCCCTCTTTTCTTCCTCCAAATGACTCCCAGGACATCTGTTCTTCACATGTGCACTTCCCTGAGCACCCGTCTCTAGCCCTTCTCACTAGAAGGAATGGCTGCAGGACACAGTGGGGGGTTACAAAGTAACAAGGGCGTGTTCAGAAGCCAAGGACCTGGAACCTCCCAGCAGCCCCGGAGGCACATCCCTGCCTGGCTCCCAGATGCCTTCCAGAACTCCCACTCACCTCCTGCTCTCTTCCACTTCTGGCCAACTTCTCGGCAAACTCCCTCCCTCAGCCCTGCCCCTTCCTGGGCCTCCAGGCTGGTTCGCTCTGCCTCGGCTCCCAGACAAGCCATCCAGCCTCAGGCCTCAGGCCAAGCACTGCCTCCTCTGCCGTCTGCCAGGGCTCCCCAGGGAGGCCCTGGTTTTCTCTGGGCTCACACAGCATTCTGCACTCTGCACTCCCAGCACTGTCAAATCCACCTGTTGTGGCGTCAGTTTCTCTTCCCCTAGACCAGGGGCTCAGCTTGCTCAGGGGCTGTGAGTTTCCACGTCTGCACCCTGAGCCAGCTCAAGGACGTTCCCAAAGGAGAGCTCAGAAAAGGCTCAGCATACAAATTCAGGACTAATGTCAGATACACGTGTGTTTTGTTTTCTTTTCACATAAACTGCTATTAAGCTCTGTTTCCTTCATTCCGAACTGTTGAGCCCCGGTTTTGATCTAAGCCCCACCAATCTCTTATTATGTGACCTGAGCTTCTCCAGCCCTCAGTTTCTTCCCCTATAAAATGAGAACGACATCCCCCCTCACTTAGGGTTTTCACAATTAAGTGAGAAACTAGGGCGTGGCGTGGCATACAGTGTGTACTCAGTTCTTCCTGCTTCTCTCCCCTACCCAAACTTTGAGCCCAGTGGGGACTTGGTGTTTACCTCCATGAATCTGAACCTATGGTCGTCATGTATGGGTCAAGTTAATCCAGATCATTTTGAAACCCAGTTCTGCCATCTGACATACTCAGGCTCCCACCCACAGATTTGATAAGTACGTTTTATAAGGCCTCACCCAAGTCCTTAAAAAATACATCAGACCGAGCAAGACACCATGGAGGACCAAGTCCAGAGCAGGGCACTGGTCTTCCCTCCGTGCTGCCATGGATTCACTAATCCATTCTCCTCCACCTGCTGTCCAGGTAGCTGGGCATTCCACTAGGGTGTTGCTATTCAATCCCACCTGGGGCTTGCTGTAGAGGAACCTTGGAGAGATGTTCCAAATGCTTTTTTGAAACCAAGATTCTCAAGACTCCAACAGAACCCTGATCTATTACAACTCGGGTTCTCCCAGAGCAAGAGGGATGAGAGATTAGCCCAACTTCTTTTACATAAATATAAGGTTGGGGCCTGGTGATCCTACATTTTCTTCTTCTTTTTTTAATGATATAAATAGTTCATATTCTGCTCTTGGTTAATGCTGTTAAATTGGAAGAATTTTCAGTGATCAGTGAAAAGTCCCAATTAGAAATGATCAAATGAACACAGGATACTTGCCTACAGCAGTTGGCTGTTAGCTGAAAACAGTTTAAAACACTTCAGTGAAAACCTACCTCTAGCAAAAGAAATTTGCTTTCTGAATGAATGAAGGTTTTCTATAGGAAGATAAACATCTGTCCTGCTCTTCTGACTCATTTTAAGTGTGGAATGGTAAAATCCAAATACTTGCTGTCTTGTTAAGATGAGTAGAACTTCACATTTTAAAAATATAGCAACATTGTGTCTTAATAAAAGCTTAGCTGTATATTTTAAAACCTAGAAAACAAGCGTGGCCGACCATGACTTTCAAAGTTTTCTAAGATTATTGAGAATACAAAAAGCCAGTACAAGAGGAAACATAATGAAATCCAGCAGGAATAATTTGTAATTAGAAACCCCACGCAATTCTTCAGCCGGGATAATGGTGATCCATCTTAAAAACACACGTGTCCCACGCTGGGCACTGATGAGCCTAATCAGACACACTCCACTGGCATTTTTCACCGTACCCAGCGGCCCTTAATTGCTGGTGGGTGCGCTGGCAAACTTCTTGCGGCTGCTCTCGGGAGATCATGATTAAGGGCAGGCCTGGAGCCAAACGGCCAGGGGTGGAATCCCAGCTCTCCTCCTAATCATCTGTGACCTCAGGGAAGTTACTTACCGCCTCTGCACTTCAATGCTCTCATCTTTAAAATCAGGACTAAGAAGGCCGGGCGCAGTGGCTCACGCCTGTAATCCTAGCTCTCTGGGAGGCCGAGGCCGGCGGATTGTTTGAGCTCAGGAGTTCGAGACCAGCCTGAGCAAGAGCGAGACCCCGTCTCTACTAAAAATAGAAAGAAATTGGCTGGACAACTAAAAATATATAGAAAAAATTAGCCGGGCATGATGGCGCATGCCTGTAGTCCCAGCTACTCGGGAGCCTGAGGCAGAAGGATCACTTGAGCCCAGAAGTTTGAGGTTGCTGTGAGCTAGGCTGACCCCACGGCACTCACTCTGCCCGGGCAACACAGTGAGACTCTGTCTCAAAAAAAAAAAAATCAGGACTAAGAACCAGCACCTTTTAGGGGGTTGATGCAGAGACGGGATCGGCCACTATGTGAAGCCTGCTTGGCCCACACTGTCTCTCCTCCTCCCCAGTTGCTACTGGGGTGCTCGCAGGCACAACCAAAGGACAGTCCACTTCCCTGCCTCCGTCCTGCTGCCTCTCTACTCTGTTAGGGACACTGGGCCCTGCCAGAAGGCCCAGCCTGTGTGGAGGGGCACCGTGCCCACAGCGGCCCTGCCCTGAGGCCCAGCATGCCCTCTCCTCCTCAACACTGCCCCCGCAACTCTGGCCGATGGCCTGGCAGTTGCCCAGCTGGCCTGCCCAGCAGGGGTGGCTTGGCTCCAGCAGGAGCTGAGGTTCTTCATTTTGTTTTCAGCTTCAGCTTAACCATCTGGGGGTCGGCAAGGGGCAAGGGGGAAGAAGAAATGTGCTGTTCCCGGCTTCTTCCTCCCCTGCCTCACCCCTTGGCTGGACATTGTCTTGGGCTCCAGCAAAGCTCCCTCATGGTCCCCTGTGTGGTGTCCCATGGATGGGAGTGACCCAACTCTCTCTGCCTCTGCAGCACCTCCACCATCTCTCCGTCTGTCTCCCTCTTTTTGGGTCCTCTCCTGCCTGTCATGTCTCGCAGCTCTTCTCAGCACTTGCCACGTGCCCAACCCTCCCTGGGCTGAGCGCTGGGGGCACAGAGATGACACAGGCAAGGGCTCTGCCCTCTAAGCACTCATTTCACAGCACCAAGAACACAGGCTACACAGCATACAGCCTGAGCTGGACCCTCCACTCGGCCTCTTTTAAACTGTGTATCTTGGATCAACCACTTAACCTGAGTGTCTACCTCTGTATTTCAAAATTAGGGCCAAGGTGCCTCCATTTCAGGGCTGTTGTGAAAATTAAATACAATCCTGTGTGAAAAGCTTCCAACTCAGTTTTCTGCATATAGTGGGTGCTCAGCCTGTCTGCCTGCCTTCCCTCCCTCTTCCCCTTAGCCGGCTGCCTCTTCCAGAGAGAGGGCCGAGGCGGGGCCCATGGGTACAGGGGAGCCCTGCCCCCAGCCGGGTGGGGCAGTGTCAGATGGGCCTGTGCGGGGCCAAGCCCACACGAGGCAGTGGGGGCGAGGACCAGCCAGGCTTTGCCTGCCAGATGCTTTCTTTCAGTAGACTCAGTCCTCTGACCTCCTTTTTCTCTCTCCCAGCGGCTAATTAGTGCCGATTGTGGGCTCCTTCATAGCCTTTCCTTTTCTGAACTTCCAACTGGCTTCTTTTTTCCTTCCCCAGGGCAGGGATGGGGCCACACTGGCAGGGCAGAGCTAAAGCCCCTACCACAGCCAGGACCCGTGCTAAGGACGGGTCAGAGCTATTCATGCTGGCTGTGCCACGGGGCTGCTGAGACCCAGAGTTTGGGGTTGCCCCAACAGGGAACTTCTTGCCTACTCAGTCTGCTATCCATCCATCTGTTCTGAGGTCCCTGTCCTATATCCAGGGATAGGAGGGACAGCCAACAATCAACGTGCTGGCCAGCGCAAGGTCTTCCAGCCCCCCACAGCTTTCTGCTGAGTGATGAGCTCGTAGAGGTTCCCAGGGATATCACACCCTTACTGGGTGGGGGGAAGCTACTCCAACCCCACCTGGAGCTGCATGCTTTCTCTATCATTTTGGGACACAGTAAAGGAAATCCAGGGTCCTAAAACCAGACCACTGGGGGAAACCAGCAATAGATCATCCTGGTAAATGGCCACCCTGAGGCTGGGGAGAGGAGGCTCTGCGGTGGCAGGAGCTCCTGTTCTTCAGGCCACGGCTGGTGACAACGGATAGTCTGCTGGCAAAGAGCAGGCTCTCAGGGAGGTTCCAGCACTCCAGTGGCAGGAGATGCACAGTCAGTTATGAGTCCCAGGGCCAAAGATTAGGGTTGAGGCCCAAGGTGGGACCCAAACATCTTCAACCACTAGGAAAGGACTGTAGCTGCAGTGAAATGAAGCTGCCCAGCTGGGCAGAGAGGAGGGCTGTGGCAGCTGGAGCCAGGAGGGCCGTCACTTCCAAAGAAGCACAGATCAATGCAAATGGTAGGAAGGTCAGGGTGATGTCGTTTAGGAGCTCTGAGTAGAAGTGGAGAAAGAAAGAGACTGGGGGAGGGGGATGGTCAGAGGAGGCATCAGGAAGGCTTCCTGGAAGAAGAGCATCGCCGTGAAGGTTGGGAAATCTGGCATCGAAGGTTTGGGAGGTGAACTGGAGATGAGCTCCAAGGCACGCACCATGGGTAACTCTGCATTCTAGGTAGGTGCAGGGGGTAGACGCTGGAACTACGCAGTGCCAAGGTGTCCTCCCTGCTCCAGCTCCAGCAAGCGGGAGGCTGCCACATGTTCTCATCACGCCTTCTTCACCCGGAGCCAGAGCCTGCTGCCTGATGGCCCCTCTGCTAATGGCTTCCAGGTGTGTCCTTGCACCCCTGGAGGGAGACTTCCTGGAGGACACACCTCCTGCTGCCCACACCTCATCCCTCTGATCACCTTCAGCCACAGCGCCTGGGGAGGCCCTGGTGCCCTGCTGCAATCTCACTCCAGATGCGAGGGGCATGGAAGGTCAGACCGCTCCTTGTCTGATTGGCTGCTGAGCTCTGAGTCCTCATCACCGTCATGTCTGGCTCCTCGGTATCTTCAGCGTGTGGGGCCCAGGTAGGAACATGAAAGTTGTCCTCTAGAATAAGATGGCTGGGTGGCCTGCATGTCTCTGAGGAGAGAGGTTGGCCTATGCATCCTTGTGAGACAAGCACGTCTGTGCCTGTGGTTCTCTGACCGTGGGCCTGTTTCTTTCTGCTTATCTGTAACTCTCTCTCTGCTGTCTGTCTTGCTAATAATTTGTCTCTATTTCTAAAGCTATGTGTCCCTGTGCCTCTCTGTGTGTTTCACAGCAAAGTTCTCCTTGACTATAACGACAAGTGCCATCGGTGTTTATTGTCTAATAAATAGAAGTCCAATATTGCCCTTCCTGCTTTCCCTCCCTCAGGCCTAAAGTTTTCATTCCAGAGCTATTTCCAGCCCGAATAGGGGAAATCTGATTCATGTTCTGCTGGGAGTGATTCGGACTCAAGAAGGCAGAAGGCTTGTAGCTGACGAACTGCAAAACATCACAGGTGACAGAAATCACTAATGCATGGCTTGGAGCAGGCAATAAGGCTCAGACACTTCGTGGTCACTGGGCCCATCTCCTGATGTTCTCCTGGTCCGGGCTGATGCTTAAGTGAGCATGGACCCGAGCTTACACTGACCACCAGCTCCATTTGTCCCCATCCTCACCATTACCTCCTTCTTCATCATCTCACTACTGTCATCACCACCATTACCATCATCACCCTCACCACCATGAGCACCACCACTGTTACCATTGCCATTGCTGTCAACATCACAACTCATACCACTGTCGCCATCAACACCTCTGTTCCATTACTAATGTCAGACACTTTCAGTTGCTTTTCAATAGCTATTTCTTCTGCATCCTCGGTAACAAGGACCATATCTTTTTCCTGGGTACATTATCTCACCAGCCCTTCAAAGCTAGTTAAGTGTGGCTATGTAAAAGAAAGTGCTGGATGAAATTATGAGACGTGCTGATAAAGAGAAGGGGCGCCTTGATTTATCTTTTTCCTCCATGTGCTGTCTGATGGCTGGCTGGTGCTCTAGAAGCCATTTGGACCATGAGAATGAGGACTACACCCTAGGGAAGGTAGAGTGGGAGGCTGGAGGAGGGTGGGGTCGTCATGACTGTGGAGAGACCACTCAGACTCTGTACTCCCACATCTGGGCTTTATTTTGTGAGTTAAAAAACAAACTTCTATTTCTGTGTCATTTAAGAGATTATTTGGGGCATTGTGATGCATACAGTTGAGCCTAATCCTAATTGCTATACATCATCACCACATACTACTTTGCATTGAACAGCCCAGGCCAGTGATCTATATATGGGGGCAAGAGGAAAACACCAGGACGTGGGAGGAATCCCTACCTTGGGAAGTAGCCATCCTGATTCAGACAGTGGCAGAAAGGATAAAGACATTCAGCACCGTGGACAGATCAAGGATCACAGTTGTCGGGGGACAGGGCAGGAAGAGGTGAGAAGAGTTTCATTGTGCAGGTGCAGGTTATTTTCCTCAGGATATGCTCTGTGCTAGGAACTGGGCTAAATACCAAAGATAAATTTCCACCAGGTTCACATTTAACTCCCGGGACCAGAGCAAGCAGATCAACATGTGAAGGCTTCCTACAGTAGAAGGGACTGAGAAGCCAGCTGAGGGGAGGAACAAGAAGACCGTGTGACAGGTGGGACAGAACACTGAAGAATAAGGGACACCTGTGGGCGGGGCGAGGGCCTGGTGTTGGAAGAGGGTGAGTGGGTCAACTCGTCTGTGAATGAAAGGAGAGTGCAGCCCTGGGTGGGAGTTAAAGACGGTGCGATTTCAGGGCTCTTCTATCCCTCAAATTCTACATCCGTGGTTCTGCTTTCTGGTCCTAGACTTCTTTGATGCTGTGACTGTCCGGACACATGAAATCTATGATCAAGATACTACGATTCCAATTCTAAGGCTCTGCATCAGTCATCTCCTACTGTGCAGCAAACCACCCCCAAACTTAGTGGCTTAAAACTACCTCCATTTTATTTGTTCACAATCTGTGAATCAGCCATTTGGGCTCAGGTCAGCAGGGCCGTTCTGCTGGTCTCACCTGGAGTCACTCAGGAAGCTGGAGCCAGGTAGAAGATCATCTGGGAGCTGGTTGGTCGAGGGGGCTTCTGCTGGGATGGCTCATTTCTGGTCTCTTCCTCTAAGAGGCTTGCTTGTGTGTCCGCACCTGGTGATTTGAGGGGAGCCCCGCTGCACGGGCACTTTTTAATCCTCTGCTTGCCTCACATTTGCTGATGTCTCAGTAAGCAAAGTAAGTCACACGGTCAAGCCAAAGTCAGCGTGGGAAGAGACGGCATTGAAGTACGGATTCGCACAGGCCGGATTCATGTGGGACCATTAACATCACAACCTACCCAAGCTCTAAGTGTCTCATTCACCACCATTCATATTACCAGCACTGTAAGAGTCAATATTCTGATTCAAAAAGACCATGTTCTATGGCTCTGTGAGTCTGTATTTCCTACAACTCCAATGTGTTGATTCCAAGATCCTGTGATTCTAGAATTGGAAGGCTTGGTACAGCTGAGGAAGAGCATGAGGACCCAAGAGGAGGCTAACGGAGTTGGGCAAACAAAGGTCACACCCAGACCTGAGCAAGAACCCACCCGCCTCTCCCATCCCCATCCCTCAGCCCACTAACTTCCTGCCTGGATCAGGGCAGTGGTATGTGCACCAAGTTGGGAGCCAGAAAACCTAGATTATAGGCCTTGTTCCATCGTTAATCTGGCTGGCCCCAAGCACAGCTCTTGACCTCCCAGTGTTCTCTCAGAGCCACAGAGATCTCTATCTTCCGAATGATGCGGAACAGTGGCAAAGCCAGGGGAACTGGGCCCACTAACTTCTGTTATCAGGAGGCTGGGCCCTGGTGCAGTTGAGGGTTTTGCTCTCACTTCATTGAACTGCATCCACAGCTGCTGAGACCCTGAGTTTTAAGGAAACCAATATTCAACAGCTTATTCCCCTCGGTTAGTCCTGGCTACTACCTGAAAAAGAAAAAAGGGAAGGAGAGGGAAGGGAGAGAAAAGGAAAGGAAGGGAGAGGAGGGGTCCAACTCAGCTCCTTCCCCTTTCTCCCCACCCACTCCTGTCCCTGACTCAGCTGAGTAGAATCCTGGGCCAGCCCCTGCCTGGCCTTGAGCCTCAGTCTGCTGTGTCCTTTAGCTTCTCCCTGAAGAGGAGTATAGAAACAGAGTGGCTCTTTTAGGGAGCAGCGCTAGAGCAGCGCAGCAAATCATGAAATTTTACAGCTAGAGGAAGACCAGCAGCAACCCACCAGCTGAAGCACCTTGTAGCACAGGTGAGGAAACAGAAACCCAGAGGGGGACAGGCTCCTGCTCACAGTCACACAGCCAGTCAACAGTAGACCAAGACCAAAAGCCAAGTGGAGTCTCTACCTTTTTCTAAACTTCAGTTTCCAATTCTAAACTGGGATAACAAAGCCGGCCTAGGGTAACACTTACGAACTATAAAGCAAGATACAAATGCAGTCAGGAATCGTCTTTTTTGATGGCTTGGGGGTGGGGGAGGATTGAGGTGGGGGCAAGAACACTTTCAGAGAACTCATCCAGCTCATTTATTCCAGCGTCCCCCAGAGGCCCGGATGGCAGAGTGGAGGAGGAGGGTATTAAATATCAGAGAGTTATTTAAAAGCCAGTTGCCTGCCCCTAAGAAGCAGAACTGGCCTCTGCTGACTCAACGGAGAAAATGAATATTGGGCCTATGGATTTTCCTGTGTCTGATGGTGGTGGGGGAAGGGGAGAGGGGGGGTGAGAAAGGGGTGAACAGCAAGGCCCACAGAGGAGCCTTCCCCTCCCTGTGGTGAGGAAGCTGTGCAAGAGACAACCCCTCCCCCACGGCCTAATGACTGATCATCATGCCAGGCCTGCCGGGCTGCTCCCTCATTCGCCTAGGAGGAAGGGGGAACAGAGGGAAAGGGAGGCAGCACGAGGATAAAGGGAGGCTGGGTCACGGGACACTACAACACCCAACCTGGAAGGACCCCAGTCGCCCTGCCACCACTTTACAGCTGGGCAACTAAGGCCTTAACTGGGGTGGAGCCAAGTTCAAGGTCACACATTGAGAAGGTGGGGACGTCAACTTGGGCAAATCACAGCATTACTGTCCCCTTCCTGACCCCATCCCTAAAATCCCAAGGGGCACTAGACTAAAAGGTCTCCAAGACCACCCTGTACACACACACACACACTTTTTTATAGGCAGGGAAACTGAGGTCTGGAAAGACAGAGACTGGCTCAAGGACTTCAGCAACAGTGAGACACTTCTGATAACAAAATGGAGCTGGAGCTTGATGGGGAAGGAGCTACCTGCTGGATGGCCTCAGGGAAGTCACCAAATCTCTCTGTGCTCCCTACCAAGGCACAGTGGAGCTAAAGAGAGCAGAGTCTGTACCAGGAGAAAAGGGGCCCAGTGGAGGAGCTAGAGGAACAGAGAGGGGACAACAGCTTGGGAGGCTCAGAGAGGGCCTCTGGGACCTAGCGGGGTAATAAATTCAAGAACCGAGGTCGTCCAGTGTGGCTGACATGGGGAGTCCCATCGGGCACGGGGCAGGTGATCACTCTGCCTGGGTGGGGATGGGGTGCCTCGCTTGCGTTGAGTCCTCAGGGAACCCTGAGGGCCTGAGCTCTTTGCCCACAGGCTCCCCTGGGATCTGATCCAGCCACACTCCGGCAGAGAGGGATCCTAGCACAGGGAGGGCTGCGGCAAAGGAGATGAGCAAGAAACCTGAGCTCCTCTCGGGCTCAGGTCCCAGTCAGCTGTGCAACCTTGGGGAAAGCACTTAACCTTTCTGGGTAGTCGTCTCCTGGTGTCGAGTATAGATGGGGGATCCTCACCAAGCTCACTTTATAGGGATGGGAGAATGGAGCCAGGGATTTTAAAATCATTGTTTCATTCAGTAAACATTCCCTGGTACCTTCTCTGTACTGAGCCCTGAGCTGCGTGCTGACAACACAGGAAACAAAACCAGTCCTGAGCCCCAGTTGCTGACAGTCAAGGGGCTCAGGGGAGTCAAGCCCTCTGATCACTAAATGAAGTTCAAAGAAAGTCACAAGGGCTTCCTGGAGGTGGCAAATCACACACTGAGCCCAAAGCAACAGTGGGCTGGACTGGAGTAACAGCCAAGGGGAGAGCACTCCGGGTGGGGCAAACAGTCCAAGAAAAGATACTTCCATTGGATGCATCAGAGAATAAACACACAGCCTCAGACTCAGTGGACATGCATTTATTGAATACCTACTGAACACTGACAACTCCCAGATGGAGAGGGCTGTCCTTCCAGAGAACAAAGACCACCCCTCCCTGAAACAGCTCACAGACCTGTGTTTAGGGGAACTTGGACAGAGAGAACTTGTAAGGGAAATAGCTACACGAAGTGGGGAAAGAGGGGAGGAGGCTGAGTAGAGGCCACACATTGAGTCAAGCAAGTACAGACTCATCTTATTAATAACCACCATGAATTTGCTGTTTGTGGGGAGGGAGGGACATGGAACAGGGCAAAATGACCTGGGAGCTACTTAGAACCAGAAAGGGGCAATGCCGGGGTCACAAGGATGGGTGGCAGCATGAATGCTCTGCCCCCAGACCCCAGGTGATAGGGCTTTTCTTTCTTTGACACACTTTCAATTCACTTTATCACAACAGCCCTGAGAGAAGCAGGAAGGACAGGAATTCAGAAGCCTACCCACTTCACAGAAGAGGGAGCTGACAGTAGCCCAAGGTGGAGAGAGAGGTCCAAGGTCATGCCAGACCAACCTTGGCATCCACTCCCGGCTCAGCTTCCTGGGGTCAGGATGAGACTTCCCTGGGGAGGAGAACCCTCTCTGATGCAGCCCACCATCTTGGACAGAGCCCTGGACAAGGACCCTGGGGCCAGGTTTCTAGGCTAAACCCTGACAACCACTGGCTTTGGGACAAGTCCCTGGACCTCTGGCCTTGGTTTCACCATTCATACAGCACAAAGAATATCTGCCTTGCTCTCTAGTACCGGAAGATTCTACATTCTCTGTGGGCCTCCTTTCCCCAGCTGAGGTGTCACCCCCAATCCAGGCTGCCTACTGTCCCACCCTTTCCCAGGGAAGAAGCTCTGGTCTTGGCAATGTCTGTGATTCCTCAGGGCCTGGAGGCAGAAGGGTCTGTATGCAGCAGGACAGGGAAAGAGAGGATGTTCTCTGTTCATTCACTCATTCATTCATCCACAGACATTTATTGCACACTCTCACTAGTCCCTGTACTGGAAACATAAAAGTGAAGGTGACCTAGTGCCTCCCACTAGGGAAGATGTCAGAGCTGGGGCTTTTAGTTGCAAGGGCCAGTAATGAGGGGAGTGCAGTAGCTGAGGGCCCGACCCCAACAGCATGTATTTAGCACTTGTACCCATGTGAGAAAAGACACCACCAGCCTTTTACCTCCACAGACCAAGGGCATAGTGCAGGGCAGGTGTGGGCTCCTAGCATGTGGTTTATCTCTCGATGTCATGTGCTTGCATGCATGGGTCTGTAAGCTTGCCCCTCTGAGAATGCACCCAGGAACTTGCACGAGCCCAGAAATGTGCATATTCAAGTATGTATGTGCTTATGAATCTACGGACACATACCAGGACGCACTCAAACCTATGATCCTATGTGCACATGTATGAATGCATGTGTATGAGTCTACACATACTTGCATGAGGTCCACCTAAGCCTGCCTGGAACTGTGAAAAAGCTTGTGTAAGCCTTCCCATGCATGTGTATGCACATCCAAGTTAGCGTGACTCTGTTCACATGCAGACACACCTAGGTCTGTGTCAAGCTTGTCTTCACACGTACAGATACATATGTATGTACAATCTCATGTATGCATCTGTATAGATGTGTCCAGTCCTGCGTGTGCAAGTTATTGTTCTTCATCTGCCAATACCTGGGAGAACTACTGGGGTGGGGGAGAAAGGGCTAGGGGAGGAGAATGCTGGGGGACCCCCACCATCACCAGCCCTGGTCCTTAATGTTGGTCTTTGCCCAAGACCCAGGCCACTGCAGGGTCTGCCTCTTCTCCTTAAGTGCTATTGATCCATTGGTCGATCTGTTAAATATAACCTCAGGGAAGGAATCAACCCAACAACGTCCCCAATTCAGGAGAAGGAGACTGACTGATTCTTGGGGGATGTGGGGGGAGGTCTCTATCCCAACCAGTTCTGCTGATATCCGAATGGCCTGCGGATCAAGTGTCAGCCTCTCCAGCCTGAATAATTCATGCTAAAGCCAGGAATGCTCCCATCTCAGGAGCCTGTCTCTTTAAATCAGGTCTGGAGCTTCCCAGTTCTGGGGAAAAAAAAAAAAAATCCAGAGCAAAACAAATCTATAAACCGCTCAGCTTCCACCTCAGCCCTGGCCCCTTCTGAGACCCCCCACTCCGTGCTGTAAAATCTGCTCCCGTTCTTCCAGTCTCTGGAGCCGGGAACTCTCCCACCCCATTCGCCACTTACAGGTGGGGAAGTCTGGAGGGGTGGCTGGGCTGGTTGATGGTGTCTAACGGAACCCCAGGGGTCTAGTGGGCTACTGAGGTGCCAGGGCAGGGAGGGAAAGCAAAGAGCTGAATCACTGCACACACGCACACACACCGGTCCCTGTGGTCAGCAGAGTGCTTGAGCGAGGAGTCCAGCCTGGTGGGGAAACCAGATGGGAGAACTCCCAGCAGAGGTAGAACAGCCAGAGAGTTGGGGGCAGGAGGTGCTGGGCGAAGGAGACAGACTTCCCCAGGGGATGGGATCGAGAAAAGTCTAGTCCCACAGGACCTTCAGGGGTGGTGACCCAACGGGGTCCAATGGAACTGGGGTCGCAGAGAAGGAGGCTGAGGCTGGGGATTTTCCAGCCTCTCTCTCTCTTTCTCTCTCTCTCTCCTAGTACAGCCCTTTCCCTGATCACAGAGATTAGGAAGAGGCTGAAAAATTAGTAACTTTCTCAGTCCCCCGTTCATCCCTGTCTCCTCTGGTAGGGGCCCATCTAAATTCCTCCTCCCAAATTCTCCCCGGTGCTGCCCCACCTGCCAGCTCTCCCCAGCCGGCCCCGCCCCACACGTGCCAGAGAGGGAGGAAGCAACCAGCTTAATCCTGGGGGATGGGGAGAAGGGGGGGAAGCAAGTCAGAGCCTCGCGGAGCCAAACTTCTCAGTAGCCCTGGAGCCGGAGAGGAGGGAGAGAAAGCGCAGCAGCCGAAAGCCCTGATTCTCGGGAGCCTCCCACCCCGCCTCCCTCGGCGAGGAGGGCGCGGAGGCTCCGCTGGGGGCGGAGGAGGAGGCCGGGAGGCGGGGAGGGGGGAGGCAAACCCTGCCCACTCGGCTGCGAGCCCGGAACGGCCGCAGAAGTCGGAGGCCGGCGCGCAGGGCGAGGAGGGCACCGGGGGCGGGGGGCTCCGCTGCCCGCCTAACCCCTCTCGCCCCCAGCCAGGAAAGTGAAGGCTCCTCGGACTTTAGAGACGGCGGACGGACCCACAGAGATTGCCAGCCACTCCGGGTCAAGGACTTGCCCCACCCGTGCCTCCCACCAGGCGCTCCCAACTCACTGGTGAGCGCAGCGGCCCGGGAGCTGGATGCGGGGACGGCCGCGATGGCCCCGTGCGCGGGACAGTCGGGGCTCCGGGGACCGCTGCTGCCGGGGCTGCTGCTCGTGGCGGCGGCGCTGAGCCGGCCCGCTGCTCCGTGTCCCTTCCAGTGCTACTGCTTCGGCGGCCCAAAGCTTCTGTTGCGCTGCGCGTCGGGCGCCGAGCTCCGGCAGCCGCCACGGGACGTGCCGCCCGACGCGCGCAACCTCACCATCGTGGGCGCCAACCTGACGGTGCTGCGCGCGTCCGCCTTCGCCGGCGGGGACGCGGACGGGGAAGAGGAGGCGGCGGGCGTACGCCTGCCGCTGCTGACCGCGCTGCGCCTCACGCACAACAACATCGAGGTAGTGGAGGACGGCGCCTTCGACGGGCTGCCCAGCCTGGCGGCGCTCGACCTGAGCCACAACCCGCTGCGCGCCCTGGGCGGCGGCGCCTTCCGCGGGCTGCGCGCGCTGCGCTCGCTGCAGCTCAACCACGCGCTGGCGCGGGGCGGGCCCGCGCTGCTGGACTCGCTGGACGCCGCGCTCGCCCCGCTGGCCGAGCTGCGCCTCCTCGGCCTGGCGGGCAACGCGCTGAGCCGCCTGCCGCCCACCGCGCTGCGCCTGGCGCGCCTGGAGCAGCTGGACGCGCGCCTCAACGCGCTGGCCGGCCTGGGCCCCGACGAGCTGCGCGCGCTCGAGCGCGAGGAAGGTCTGCCCGGGCCGCGCCTGCTGCTCGCCGACAACCCTCTGCGCTGCGGCTGCGCCGTGCGCCCCCTGCTGACTTGGCTGCGCAACGCCACGGAGCGCGTACCCGACGCGCGGCGCCTGCGCTGCGCCTCCCCGCGGGCGCTGCACAACCGGCCTCTGCTGGACCTGGACGAGGCGCGGCTGCGCTGCGCCGACCGCGACGCCGACGGTCGCGGGGAAGAGGCGGAAGCCGCCGGCCCGGAGCTGGAAGCCTCCTACGTCTTCTTCGGGCTGGTGCTAGCGCTCATCGGCCTCATCTTCCTCATGGTGCTCTACCTAAACCGGCGTGGCATCCAGCGCTGGATGCGCAACTTGCGCGAGGCCTGCCGGGACCAGATGGAGGGCTACCACTACCGCTACGAGCAGGACGCCGACCCGCGCCGCGCACCCGCCCCCGCGGCGCCCGCCGGCTCCCGCGCCACCTCTCCGGGCTCTGGCCTCTGAGCTTCGCCTCCCGGGGGCTGGGGGCTGCCCCTGCCTGCTGGTGACCTCACTGGGGCCGCCTGGCCTGAAGCCGTGGACATGAGATACCCGCGAGGTTGGAGCTCCTAGACCTGCCTGAGACCTTTGGATCATGGCATCCCCCCACTCGGTGGCCCTAAGCTGTACCCCGTCTCCCCCGCCTCTGAGAGCTCCCACTGTCACAGACCCAGAGACATCCCTTCTGGTTCCAGAAACCCCAGCCGCCCACCCTAGGTTCTGAAACATCCCTCCTGGACCACTGAAACCCCCTCCGGGTTTCAAGACCCACCCACAGACCCTGTCTGTCCTTCGATCCTAAAGCTCTGAGACTGCCTCCACCACCCTGGGCTTTGAGCCCCGGTGCTAGACTGCACTGACCCCCATTTCCAACTTGGAGCTCTCAGCTCCCCTCTCAGGGCTCATGGGCCCTCCCATCCCATTCTGGTCTCAAAAGCAGAGTGCCCCGTCAGAAGGTTTTTGTGGACTTTGAGCCCTTTGTCCCATCCCAGAGCTCTGAGCCTTCCATCCTGCATGGAAACCCATATCTTTGGGCTCTGAAGGTTGGGCACCCTCCCCCTTATAAGGATATATTTCATACCCCTGCCTCCCTCATCACACACACACACACACACCCAGCTCTGGCTCCGGCCCCTCCCTTTGCTGGTCCAGGGATGGAGCTGAGCTCCCAGTCTGTCTGCCCCAGGGACAAGCACAACCCGTTCTAGCCTTAGTGTAGAGCCGACCCTCAGCCTTTTCAACCCGGGCTCTGATCTCCCAATACTCAGTGCTTGTCCCCAATCTCAGACTCTCAGCTCTTCACCCCACCTGAGTTTCATCCCCCTGCCCAAGTCTTAGGTTCTCGACTCCCCCACACCAAGTACGTGCACTCAGTCCCCACCCCTGCCACTCACTAGTCAAGGTCCAGTGAGAAAGCCCCTGGGATGTGTTCACCCCCCTCTCCTCCCTGGATGAGCTCTCCAGTCTGCCAGACGGGTGCAGGTGCCAAGCACCCCTAGTGCTTACTGGCAGATCCCATCGGGAAGGAGAGAGTCCTGGGTGTATGAAGGGGATGGTGGGGCCTCCGGACCAGGGTCTCCCGCCCATTGTGGCTGCAGAGAGAGGAGGGAGTGGGCTCTGAAGGGCAGGGAGCTGCTGTTCACCGATTTCCCCATGCTCTTTCCCACCTAGTGTGGTTCTTCTACCCTGGGGTTTCTTTGTTGCCATGAGCCCACCCCATATGCCTTCTGGAAGAGAAGGGGTCTTGCCTCCTGCCTCAGGCACAGGCCCCTGGTTCAGGGTCAGAGCCTCAGCACCCTGCCTTCTGCATGATCCCAAAGCACAATTGGTGAGTAGGGAGGGGGCCACCTCTCCCTGACTCCCCACCCCCTAGGTCAGGCAGAACGGCTGGCCTGTGCTGCCTCTGCACACAGGAAGTCACCCTCCTTTAATATATTGGCTTGAGGCCTGCCTTCCCGCCCCTCCCCAAAACTCTGGATCTCCCTTGGGCCGTTTTCTATAAAGTCTGCAATAATCTCAGACACTCTGCTCTCATAAGTGGTGCCGTGTCATTCCTGATGACCTTGGGGCACTGGTGGGGGTGGGAGGGGATACGTGGGAGGGCATTTTGGACCTCCCTGAGGTGGAGCAATGGTGATACTTGATGTGCTCTCCCAGACTATGAAAGAAGAAATAGGCTCTGACTATACATAGCAGGATTAAGGCTAGACACTTGGAGGGACTTCCCATTGGGATGACACTGCTCTCCAAGCCAGTCTGCTTTTTATCCTCAGAGATGGGGTTATGCACAGCCAAGGTGGCTTCGGATGGTTCCTCTACATCTTCAGGGTGGGGATGGGGATGTAGTTGGACTAACGAGCTAACAGACGAGGTTACGGGGAGGAAATCCATCTACAGAGGATGAGGCAGTTATTCAGACAGGGAAGAGGAGGGATCGTTTGCTTTGGGATCATCCCTCTGATGAATTACCTGATACTCCCTTATGCCCTGTGTCACACCACGCTGTCCTGGCTGGAGGGGTAAGAACTGCACACTCGATATGTGAGAGGCTGAGAAAAGCAGTCTAGAGGTCAGGGGTGGGGTGGGGGGTGGATAAAATGACTCCTTGAGATATGTGGAGCAGGGGGACAGGTGGGTTCTGGGCCAGTAAGGCCTCAGGCCCCCAGGTGGGATTATTTTGCATTCAGGGTCACAGAGTTCTAGAACCATGGGGCAGAAATCTAGAATTCTGGCATTTTAGAATCTTAGGGCCACATAATTCTAGAATTTGTGCCTTGTAAACATTGAGAAGGACCTCAGAGGTAATGTGGGAAGTCTGCTAAGCTGTCTCAACAGGGAGCCATCTCGTGATGGGGAGCTCACTCCCTCCCCTCCTGGGAGCATCCCTTGCAGTGCCAGAGGAATCTGCCTGGGACTCCCTGACAGTCCCAGCTTTGCCTTGGGGCCAAGAGCTCACCTCACCCCAGGACAGCTCTTCACAGAGACAACTCATGAGGCTCCTTACTTTCTCCCTACCCCTCCCAGTCATTCCTCATGGAAGAGATTAAATCCTCTTGAAGCATTCCCATCTATCAATGACCTTCAACCCCCTAGGACGAAATAGTGACAGTCTCTTTAACACAGGTTAGAGAACCGTGTCTGGTCTCTACAGATGCCCTCCCCAGTTCCAGAAACATGCAGTCTGATAATGTAACCTAAGAGCACAATAAGTCCTGGCAAGTAAAACATGCTATTAGCTGTGGGTTTGTTGTCAGCAAAAATCCTTGAGGCTTTTATATGAGAGCTACTGCTAAGCTAAGTATCAAATCAATAGTTATCAAAAATCAACTAATCGAGTGCCTACTGTATGCCAGTTGATGTTTCACCTTAACACTATTTACCAAGTCCTATTAAATGTTGTCTCTGGGCTGCCATCCTCCTTGCGGTCTGTCAGTGGCCTTTGGCCTTATGGGACTATCAACAGGGTCCCATGGCGCCCAGCCTTGTCTCCTCTACAAAGCCAGCCATTCATTCAGCCTTTCCCTAATGCAACTCCACCAGTCCTAGAGAAGACAGTGACCCAGGGAAGGAATTACATTTAATCAAGGTTTAGAGACAAGAAACCCCAGGAAACTATGAGACCTCCAAGTAAGGGCCCCTGACCCAGCCAACAGAGACTTCCTAGAGGAAGTCACATTTGAGCTGGGTTTTGAAGGATGACTAGGAGTTTGCAGAACAGAGAAAGATCCTAAGTATCAACTTCAGTGAAGGCCTGGAGGTGGGAAGATCTTGTTAGTTCGGAGGATTACAGAAGAGCAGCAGTGGCTGGGGCTAGGTAGGAGGATGGGGGCAGGGGTGGAGACTGGATCTGCGTTCATATTCTCCACTGGGAAGCACTAGAGGGACCTCTGCCCTCAGAGGAAAAGCCAGGGAAGTAGAGAGGAGTGGTGTGGGGCAGGGGAGCTGCACTGTGCCTCCTACTTGTACAGCCTGCTGGTTCCTTCCTTCTGCCCATCCTCTTTGTGACAGGCTTTGTGCCAGCCACTGGAGACACAGAGAGAAATGGGACCTAAGATGTGCCCCCAGGAGGCCAGACAGGCAGAGGGATGAGGGAAGGGGAAGGGAGCCCAGAAGAGATCTTATGCGAAAAGGTGAGATGGGGTCTGGCCGGCTCCGCCCGGACTCCCTGATCCCACCACCCACTCCAGACTCTCTCTCAGCAGTGCCACGGCCCCACTGAATGGCCAGCCTCCTCCCCTAATCGTACACTGTGAGTACTGCTGAAAGTGTGAGGTGGGCAGGGCCCCGGAGGCCTGGGGACTGCAGGGACCAAGAGGCAGAGGGAAAAGTCTACCTCTAGGATGTCGCTTTAAGAGCAGTCACAGTAGAGAGCAGGAGAGGAGAAGAAAGGTGTGTGTGTAACTGTCAGAGATGCGGTAGACAGGAAAGCAGCTGCACGCTGAAGAAACATGGCAGACTTCTCGGGGTTCTGTGACGCTGAGAACTTGGTGAAATCGCCTTTCAAAAACGTCTTCTTGAGAAGCCTTCCACTTGCATGCCCCCTTGCCTGCTCACACCCCTCAGCCCTGGAGTGGGAACCAGCAGGGCCTGCCTAGAGTCGGAGGACCGGGTTTGAGTCTGAACTCAGCACCTGGCTTCCATGTCACCTGGCCCTTAGTCAGAAATACTGGTTGAGGCCTGACTGCGTGCCGGATGCTGGAGATTCAGCAGTGACCTCAGCAGAGCAGGCTCCTGCCTTCCTGGCCCAGCCTGACCCTGTGGCCTTGGACGCCCCTGCCCCTGTGGCTCCAGGCTGGGGCTGGACTTGTGACCTCTGGAAGCACTGCCTGCTCTCCGTGAAGTCCATCTCCTTTTTCATTAAGTCTCTGCCTGGCAGACTCTGGGCCCTAATTTATGGGTATGGCCTTTCCCAGACTGGGAGAAGTGACGGGGGCAGTTAATATTCCTGTGGTAATGTACTTGGCCGCCTTCGGAGTCCCCTCCTCCACCCCCTCACCCCTGCCTTACTACCCCACCCCGTCCCTCAGTGCTGCCACAAGACAATTTACCAGGGATTGGCCAGGCCCATGCAGACCACTAACTCTTTATTGGATGGGTGGGGAAACTGAGGCTCAGAGTGCAC
This sequence comes from Propithecus coquereli, assembly GCF_000956105.1. Taxonomy (NCBI): domain Eukaryota; kingdom Metazoa; phylum Chordata; class Mammalia; order Primates; family Indriidae; genus Propithecus; species Propithecus coquereli. The sequence goes on from NW_012147897.1 coordinate 4,790,063, forward strand.
AGGAGGCCATCCAGGTCACACAGGGTGGCAGGAGCAGCTCCAGAGCCCAGGATGCCCCCAGATACTGGGTCTGAGTATCTGGCAGGGCCACCCCGCCTCGTAACTTGTATCTCAGCCCTGTTCACTACCTCCAGGAGCCAGACCCAAGCCTGTGGCAGCCTGGAGATGAAAACAAAAGAAGTGAACAATGGAGGGGCGGGAGGACTCTTTGGCCTCCACTGGCAGCTCCCAGCAGGCGTCAGAAATCCCCACCAGCATCTTGCAGGCAGCAGCCCTGCTGGGACTCTTGTCCACCCTCCCTGGGAGGAGAAAGGGGCTTGTTTGGCACCGGCAAGCTCTGCGGTCCCCAGGCATTGAACTCATTCTTCCAGCCTCTATTCTCTGCTGAGCATGGGGCTCACATGGGTGAACCAGATCCTGCTCCTGTCCTCAGTCAAGACAGTGACCACGCAGAGTCACTGTGATCATAATGCACGGGGGCCCAGGGAGGCCTTAACTAAGGTGATCATCCAGACTGGCAAACTTTGGTGTGAAAGGGGACACTATTAATAATGACACTGGTGTGAGAATGAACTGGGACTGTACCAAGCTGGTGGGCCCTGGACTCCACTGAGTTTTGACAAGACCTGGAGGGGACAAGAAAAAGTGCTGGACTATTAGGCTAGGCCGGCCAGTCTGCCAGCACTGGGTAACTGTTACACCTCCTTTCCTTGAACCCTGTTCTCCAGCCATACCAAACTATCCGATTTCAGTATCTGAGCCCGGCTATTCGATGCCCCTGTGCCTTTGTCACACAGTCCCCTCGGCCTGGATGCCTTCCCGACACACACAGCATTCGAAGCAAGTCGGGAGTCTCCTCGGCCTTCCCGACCTCACTCTCGCGTTGCGGCACCACCCACACCTTTATTTGTACCAACTGGTTTTCTTGTCCCTTGTCTGCAACAGACCAGAAGTTCCCCCCAGGACAGAGGCTGGGCCCAGTCCACTTTTAGGCGCCCAGTCTTGCTGTGAAGAGATTTGCGAACACTCCCCCAGCCCCTGGCCCCACAGCAATACAAAACACGGGGGAAGAGGCATCACACAGGGAGCTGTGGCCTCCCTCCCTGCACATCGGATGGATGCACGCTTCCTTTGACTCCCACAACCCCTCGCTTCATTAAGCTGAGGTTGCAGTGATGTACGATGCCTGCATGGCCAGCTGTGTTCTGCAAAGTGAGTAGACGGAAAGAAAATGCAGTTTTAGAACGTGATTGTGCAAAACACAATTTAGTCTTGGCTTCCTAACTTTGGTTTTTTAATGCAATGATAACTTTCTGGGCCTGCGTTTGGAATACTTGTGCAGAGCTCCGTTGGGGCAGCGCCCACCGCTAGCTGAGCCTCACTTCCTCGCCCCAGGGAGCTGCAGGGAGGGCTCTTGGCAGATGTGTCCCTGCAGAGCCAGTTTTAACTTTTCTTTGCATATCTGCGCCATCTGCTGGTGGAGATGGGAAAGTTCCTTCCTTTTCTTAGTCAACGATCCATTCAAGTATTTAAGTGCCTACTATGTGCCAAGCACTGCGCCAAGAAGAAGCTGGGGATACGATTTTGAAGAAAACTGACAAGGTCCCTGCCCTTATAAAACAATAATAGTAATAACTAACACATAGTTTGCTGTGGGCCAGGGATTGTTCTAGGCACTTTACGTATTTATCCTGACGACGGTTCTGTGAAGTAGGTACCGTTATTCTTCCTTTACAGATGAGGAAGCTAAGGCACATAGAGATGAATAATACGCTCCGGGTCACATGCCTCACAAGAGGCCAAGTTCGGCTTAGAACTCGGGCTCTGCTCCATAGCCATGTTCTTAAACCGTAAACAAGTAAATAAATAAGCAAGATACTGCTGAGGAGGGAAGTAAGCAGAGTGACGTGAGAGCGAGGGCCAGGGAGGGGTCTCCTCCGAATAGGGCAGTCGTGGAAGACCCCTCTGAGAAGGCGACCTAACCTGAAGAATGGAAAGGAACGAGCTGTGTAAAAAGCCTGGGAAAGAGTAATCCAGGCAGAAGAAACAGCCAGTGCGAAGGTGCTGAGACCAAATATTCAAGTGTCACATGGGAAGCAAGTGTGGCTGTTCCAGCCCTAGACACCTCTGCAGTCTATCTCTTTTTTTTTTCTTTTTTTTTTTTTGAGACAGTCTTGCTCTGTTGCCCAGGCTACAGTGCTGTGGCATCAGCATAGCTCACAGCAACCTCAAACTCCTGGGCTCAAGCAATCCTCCTGCCTCAGCCTCCCAAGTAGCTGGGACTATAGGCACGTGCCACCACGCCCAGCTAATTTTTTCTATTTTTAGTAGAGACGGGGTCTCGCTCTTGCTCAGGCTGGTTTCGAACTCCTGAGCTCAAACAATCCGCCCGCCTCGGCCTCCCAGAGAGCTAGGATTACAGGCGTGAGCCACCGCACCCGGCCACTCCAGTCTATCCTTATTCTCCATCCCCACCTGGTCCCAGACTCCACGTCTCTCATCCAGATTCCTGCCCCAGCTTCCTCCCTGGTCCACCTGCCTGCAGTTTCCCCTCTGGTCCATCCTCTGCACTGGGCCCAGCCTCTGTCCTGGGGGGAGCTTCTGGTCTGGTGCAGACATGGGACAATGAAAATGCATGAATCTGATCCCTCTCACTGCCCTGCCTAAACCTGGCTCCTTGTCTTCTGGATAGAAACCAAGCTCTTTAGACTGATTATCCATAACCCCCACCCTCAGTCCAACCTCCTGCCAGCTCTTCCAGGTACCTTCTCCCAGCCATACAAATGTCCTTACGGTTTCCTGAAGGTCCCAGGTTTTCTCACCCTCTGAACCTCCCCACGTGCTGTCCCTTCTACCTGAAATGTCCATAGCCCCTCCTCACCTACCTAACTCCAAATTCAGTTCAAGCACTTCCTCCTGTAGGAAGCCTGACTAATTCCCCATCTCAGCCACCCCAGCTGAACGTGAAGAGCCCTCTGTAGTGCTCTGGCAGCATACTGTGGCCACGTGTCAGGCACATCTCCAATATCCCTCAGCAGCAATTCCAAACCTTTGTCATCATGCCTTATCCCCTTGTAGACCTGTGAGCAATTTGAGGAAAGGGATTGTCCTATTTATTCCAGTGTTCCCAGGCCAGCACAAGCTCTAGCAAATGGTACAAGCCCAATAAATATGGTTTGCACTTGTGAGCCATACATTGTTCAGTTTCTTTTTTATTGAAATTTGTAGAGAGTAAAATCCACTTCTTTTTGGCATACAGTTCTATGAGTTTTGACAATCATTAATAAGATAGGGAACCATGCCATCACCTCCTCAAAATCTCTCCTGTTGTCTCTTTGTAGCCAGCCCTCCCACCAAACCCTGCCACTGGCAGCTACTGGTCTGTTTTCCATCCCCTTAGTTTTGCCTTTGCCAGTTGCCAGAATGTCATATAAGGAGAATCATACATATTTGTCCTTTTATGTCTGACTTCTTTCACTTGGCATAACGCGTTAGAGACTCATCCATGTTGTCAGTATTGTTATAGTTTGTTCGTTTTTATTGCGGAGTAGTAGTCCATTGTATGGCTGTACAATAGCTTGTCCATTCAACAGTTAAAGACTATTTGGATTGTTTCCAGTTTTGACAGTTATGAATATAACCGCTATAAACATTCATATACAGGTTTTTGAAGGAATGTCACTTTTTATTTCTTTTGGGAGTGAAATTGCTGAATCTTATAGTTAAATGTTTAGATTTCTTTTTTTTTTTTTTTAAGAGATTATATCTCACTATATTGCCCAGGCTGGTCTTGAACTCCTGGCCTCAAGAGATTCTCCCACCTCAGTATGTTTAAATTTATAAGAAACTTCCAAATTGTTTTCCAAAGTGTCTGTGTCATTTTGCATCCTAGCAGCAGTGTTTGAGAGTTCCAGTTCCTCCACATCTTCATCACCAACACTATTTGTCGAAAACAACAATTGAATTGCCTTTGTACCTTTGTTGAAAATCAATGGCCCATATAAATGCAGGTCTATTTCTGGATTCCCAGTTCTGTTCCATTGATGTGGGTGTCTATTTTTCCACCACTACCACACTGTCTCGATCACTGTAGGTTTACAGTAAGTCTTGAGGTCAAGTGGTAGAGACCTCTAACTTTATTCTTCTTTTTAAAAATTGTCTGGCCATTCTAGTTTCTTTACCCTTCTATATAAATTTTAGAATCAGCTTGTCTATATCTATAAAAACAATCCCACAGAAGTCTTGATTTGAATCCACTGTCAGTTTAAGGAGGATTGACATCGTAACAATATTGAATCTTCTGATCTGTGAACGTGTTATAGCTCTCAGTTTATTTAGGTCTATTTTGATTTCTTTCATCAGTATTTTTCACTTTTCAGCATAGAGATCATGCACATATTTTGCTGGTTTTATACTTAAGTATTTCAGTTTTGGGTGCTGTTATAAATGGCATCATCTTTTAAATTTCAATTTCAATTGCTCAAATGTTACTATATGGAAGGACAACTGATTTTTGTATATCAATCATGTTTCCTGCAACCTATCCAAACTCACTTATCATTTCTAGTAGCTTTTTTTGTAGATTTCTTGGGATTTTCAATGTACATAATCAAGATGTCTATGAATAGAGAAAATTTTATTTCTTTCTGTATAATCAGTGAGCCTTTTGTATCTTTTTCTTGCTTTACTGCACTGACTAGGACCTCCGGGATAATGTTGAATGGGATGATGACAGTAGTCATCCCTGCCTTGTTCCCAATCTTAGAGGAAAGGTATTCAGTCTCTCACCATTGACTATGATGTTAGATGTAGGGTTTTTTTTGTAGATGCTCTTTATCAGGTTAAGGAAGTTTTCTAAAAGTTGTTTGTTTTTTTAATCATGAATAGATGTTGAATTTTGTCAAGTGCCTTATCTATTGAGATGAGCACTGCTTTAGCTGCTTCCCCCAAATTTACACATTTGTTTTCATTTTCATTTAATTCACAATATTTTCTAATTTTCCTCGTGATTTCCTCTTTGGCCCATTTAGAAATGTGTTGCATAATTTCCAAATATTTGCCAATTTTCCAGATAAGTTTTTGTGATTGACTTCTAGTTTAATTCCGTTATGATCAGAGAATGTATTTTTTCATGATTTAAATTCTTTTAAATTTGTTAACTTTTTTATGCCCAGAAAATGGTTCTTCTTGGTTCTATGTATACTTGAAAAGTGTATTTAATTGTTTAGAGAGGAAATATTCTATAATGTTAATTAGGTCAAACTAATCGATATTGTTGATCAGGTTTTCTGTATCCTGACTAATGTTCTGTCTTCTTGCTCTATCGATTACTGAGAGGGGAGTGCCGTGGATTTGCATATTTCTCCTTTCAGTTCTATCACAGTTTGCTTCATGTATCAGGAAACACCATGATTCGATGCATATACATTTAGGATTGTTGTGTTTTCTTGGTAAGTTGACACTTTTATTATTATATAGGTCCCCTTTTTATCTCTGGTAACATTCCTTGTTCTGAAGTCTACTTTATCAGATATTAATATAATATTTTTGGCTTTCTTTTTATTATTGTTTGCCTGTATGGAGGATAAAGCAACTCCCCCTTGGATGCTGATCTGCATGTTGACTTCTGATTAACCCCTGTTAAGATTTCTACTGTATCTATTGTTACCCTAAATACTGCCCTTAGGTCAAAACAATCTTGACCCTAAATCGTGCCCTTAGGCAGGTTCACAAACCATTCTTGCCTCCTTCCCTGAGGGGTTGACTTCAATTGTCCTACACATTTCTTCCCTGTGGTATATAAGCCCTGGTCACAGAGATCATGGTGCAGGATCCCCTGGCTGGTAGCCGCCCAGAACATGGCTTATGTTCATAAGTCCCTATTAAATGTTTCTCTCCGAGAAACTGGATATGTCAGTCTTTTTCTTCAGCTTCTCAGCTTCCTCGGCCCTTGGGAGTAGGTTCGCACAGACCTGCTCACAGTGGAACAGCATGGTATATCTTTTCCATTCTTTTGATTCTAACTTATCTATATCCTTATATTTATTTAAAGTCAGCTTCTTGTAGAGGGCGTATAGTTGGATCTTGTTTTGTCAATCCAATCAGGTAATCTCTCTTATTTTTAGACCATTTACATTCAGTGTGATTATTGATATAACTGGATTTAGATCTATCATTTTATTTTTCTCTTTGTCCCACTGTTTTTTATTCTTTTGTTTCAAATTTCCTGCCTTCTTTTGGAATACTTGAACATTTTTAGTATGTTATTCTAATTTTTTTTTACTATTTTAATATATCTTTATTCTTGGCTCTATTTCAGTTGTTGCTTTAGAAATCACACTGTACATATATAACCTTCCACATTCTACTTAGGGTTAATATCGTACCATTTCAAATGTAATACAGAAGACTTACAAATAGGTTGCTTTATCTTCCCCTACTGACCTTTCTATTATGTTTGTCACATGTATTTCATCCATTGTTTATTATAGTTGTTATGTATATTTCATCTATTTATAAATATTGATAAACCTAACAATGTTGTAATTTTTCCTTGCAATAGTATTTTAAAGAACCTAAGAGGATAAATGTAGCTTTTTATATTTATCCAAATAATTACCATTTCTGTTGCTCTTAATTCCTGAAGATCTCAATTTATCTCTGGCAATATTTCCTCTAAATATTTCATTATTTCAATCTAAATGACTTTGTTTAGCTTTTTGGGGGGGTAAGTCTGCTGGTGACACATTCTCTTCGTTTTCCTTCGTCTGAGGCTCTCTTTATTTTGCACCCTTCTTGAAGGATATACATTTCTGAGTTGACAATTCTTTTATTTTAGCACTTTAAAGATATTGTTCCACTCTCTTCTGGCCTCCATGTTTTCTATGAGAAATCTGCATTCAGGTATTCAGTCTTTGTATAGAACATATAAGAACACATAAGAATTTGTCTAGCTACTTTCAGGATTTTTAAATTTATCTTTTGGCCAGGCGCGGTGGCTCACACCTGTAATCCTAGCACTCTGGGAGGCCGAGGCGGGCGGATTGCTTGAGCTCAGGAGTTCGAGACCAGCCTGAGTAAGAGCGAGACCCCGTCTCTACTAAAAATAGAAAGAAATTGGCTGGACAACTAAAAATATATAGAAAAAATTAGCCGGGCATGGTCGCGCATGCCTGTAGCCCCACATACTTAGGAGGCTGAGGCAGAAGGATTGCTTGAGCCCAGGAGTGTGAGGTTGCTGTGAGCTAGGCTGACACCACGGCACTCACTCTAGCCCGGCCAAAAGAGTGAGACTCTGTCTCAAAAAAAAAAAAAAAAAAATTTATCTTTGGTTTTCAGCAGTTTAGTTATGTGTATGTATGGTTTTCTTTAACCTGGTTGACTTTAGCTTGTTTGAGATTTGCTCAGCTTGAATCTGTAAATTTATGCCTTCCACCAAATTTGGGATTTTAATGGCCATTATTTTCTCAAGTATTTTTTTCCGCACCAGTCTCTTTCTCCTCGGCTCTGGGAGTCCAATGACATGAATCTTAGACCCTGTGAGGTATTGTTCCACAGGTCCCTCCGCTCTGTTTTTCAGATAGAATAATTTCTATTGATATTATCTTCAAGTTTACTGATTCTTTCCTCTGTCACTTTCATTTTGTTATGAGCCCATCTAGTGCTGTTTTTATTTTAGATATTGTATTTTTCAGTTCTAAAATTTCCATTTATTTCAAAAGCAGGTGACTAAAATGAAAAAAAAAGTAAAATTTAAAAAAGTATATAATTTCCATTTGGCTCTTTTTAAATAGTTTCTATATCTCTGCTAAGAACAACTATCTTTCCACCCATTTCAAGTTATAATAGCTGCTTCAAACTCTTTTAAAATTTCAACATCTAAGTCATCTCAGAGTTGGCATCTGTTGATTGTATTTTCCATGGAGAGTTGGTGGCATCTCTCTGGTTACAGTAGTCTCCCCTTATCCACAGTTTCTCTTTCACCAGTTGCAGTTACCTGCAGTCAACCAAAGTTTGAAAATATTAAATGGAAAATTCCTGAAATAAACAATTCATAAGTTATAAATTGTATGCCATTCTGAATAGCATGATAAAATCTCAGTCTGTCCTACTCTGTCCTGTCCGGGATGTGAATCATCCCTTTGTCCAGAGCATCCATGCTGTGTATGGTACCTTGCCTGTTAGTCACTTAGTAGTCATCTCGGTGATCAGATCGACTGTTGCAGTATCGCAGTGCTTGTTTGTGTTCAAATAACCCTGATTTTACTTAATAATTGTCCCAAAGTGCAAAAGTAGTGATGCTGGCATATTATTCTGATTTTTTATTTTATTATTAGTTGTCGTTAATCTCTTTCTGTATCTAATTTATAAGTTAAACTTTACCGTAGGTATATATGTATAGAACGAAGCATGGACTATAGAGGGCTTAGTGCATCTGCAGTTTCAGGCACCCACTGGGGATCTTGGCACGTATCCCCTATGGAGAAGGGCTGACTGCTGTATTTGTACGTTGAGTAATTTCGGCTCGTGCCCCGGACATTATGAATGTTATATTGTGTAGAGTTTGGGCCCTATTATAATCCTCTATAAAATGTTGATTTTGTTGTCGTTATTGCTTCAGGAGGTATTCAACCAATTTAGGTTCAGACCCTAAGTTCTGTCTTAACTTGCGTGGGTGGGAGTTCTAATCTTAGTGCAAAGCCACAAGAGAAAAGAGGAAAAAAAGGAAATTACTCCATGGAGATTATTTCTCCAAATTTTGACTCCCCCGCACCATCTGCCTGCTGTTGTTTAATTCTCAGTCATCAATTAGCTGTGTTTTGTACTTTTGTCCAGAGTTTTTAGGTATAATCATTAAGCAAGATGGGCTACAGTGGATTTACACTACTCCATGTTGGCCAGAATTTGAATCTCCTGCTCAGTTTCTTTAGATTTGCTGGAGTTTTAAAAAGCTAAGAGAAACAGAGCCCCAAAGCACAATGAAGACAGTGAGAGCTGTAGAAAAGCTGAAAGGGAAGAGGAAACAGCAAACCTTTCTCCCTTGTTTAGAATCCCGTTACGATGTCAGGGCATTCCTCCTAAATAGTGCTAACCAAGCCAATGTAACTATTCCTATTTTTTTGAACGAGAACACTAAGGAAGAGCTGGCCATTTGATTATTTGTCCTCAGATTTCATCCCCTTGCTCTGTATTGCAGGGCCCTGACCATTGCAAACTACATTTCCCCAAATTCCTCAAAAATTAGCCGTTAATTAGATTCTGCCAGTAGGAGGCACTGGCATGAAGTTGGAGGGCAGGAGGAGAGAAGCCAGAGTGTTTCTCCCTGCCCCTCTGCTTTGAGCAGCATTGCCGGCAATAGCCACCTCTTCTGTGGTTCTGGCTTCCTTTGCAGAGACCCTCTCAGTGTCCCTGCTGGGCTGCTCTGGTTCCTCAGCTGGGGTAACACCACCTCCTCTCCTTGTCCTTCCCCCCTGGGAGAGGCATGGTTTCCTGATCTTTGGGCTGCCTCACAACTCATCTGCCCTTCCATCTCTTCCAACATTTTAATAACCTTTGCTCCACTTTAATTCCTGCTACGGCATGCACCGTTTATGTGAACTTGGACTGATGCAGTCCCTATGGGAGGGCAGCGAACAAAAGCTCTAGCTCAAGTCTCCTGACTCCAATGTCAATGTCTTCCCGCTGCCCTACTCTGGCTGGAAAGGAACATCAAAGGAAACAGACTACTTTCTGGCCAATCAGGAGGGCAATGCTCTGATCTAAGTTGCACACTATTTTACAGAAATGCAAAAAAAAAAACAACTGTTTTTCACACATAATTTTCTAGGAAAGTCATCTTATATTCATGGGCATCTTCCTTTTGTGTTAATACAGTATGGTATCTATTAGCACATTGACTCTTCCTCACCTATATCCCTACTCCTCCCACCTGTTCTGTTAGACCAGGTGGCAGGTATGTGTTCGAAAACCGAAGCGACTTCAGGACGACCCAGCAGAGCAGGGGATGAGAACTGAACAAGAACTAGGGATGGGGTGGGAACTCCAACTGCTGTGGTCAGTGGAGCCAAAGATAAAAGACGGGGCTTCGTACTGGGAGCGCATCACAGGACACGGAATCCAGCGGAGTCGGAGAGGGATCAGAGGGTCGGCAACTTCCCAAGGCCATAAGGCTGGACACCGGCAGGAGAGAGACAGAGGGAACCGTTCTTGGCAGCCTCCAGAAAGGGGTGCAAGGACGAGGTTGGAGTTGGGGCCACAGGCAAGGGAAGAGAAAGTGGAACCCAGCCATGGCCCTGTCTTCCAGTCCAGGCGGCATTTCTTAGTCGGTGTCCTGCCATGGGCTTATGCGACAGAAATGAAAGCAGAGCCGGCATCCTCTGGCACAAAAGACCTTTAATAATCTCCTATGTATGCTTTTTTTGTTGTTCATTTGTCCTGTTAGAGTTGAATAAACTATAATAACTTATCTGACATAATAAGGAATGCCACAGGTACAACAGATGAACCTGGCAGGTGGTCCAGGAATGAGAGTGTCACAAAATAATCACTTAACAAAAGGGCCACGGACCTGGAGACCCATCCCAGTCATCCCTCACTCCTCGTGCCCAGGACGCACACGTGGGCTCCCATGCCCTAGGCAGAGGCAGGCCCCACAGCGTGCGGCTAGACCGTCACACTGGGCAGGGATGCCCAGGAAGGTGAAGATGGCACACCCTACACTTGTTCCCGAGTCCTCTGCTGGTCCGCAGTGCAGGCCAGCACCTCATCCACCTCTCGTATGCCACCACCTCACACGACCACCTCTCATACCCACCTCTCCCCTTGCAATAGTGCCTGTGAGGTGGGAAGAGCCGGGCACAGCCCTATTCTACACATGGGGAAACTGAGGCCAATGGGGTCCCAAGGGCACACTTGGACCTAAAGTATAATAGCAGTCAGCATTCTTTCCCCTGTGTCATGTGGCTGGCTATGCCCGGAGCTTCACATTTTCACCTAGAATGCCCTAGGTGGGGACACCCAGGCAGGGTTCTGTGCCAAGGGCTGGTCTGGGTCTCACCCAAAGTGCCCACCTGCTCTTGATTCCCGGCGAGGGGCCCGGGCAGAGGACAGAGTTCAGGTGGTGGGGGTCACAAGAGCCTCCTGTTGTCCACACACTTGGTTGTCCACAAATGTGAGGATAAAGTCCCATTATATTACTTGAGGGAGACTTGTTGCTTAAAAGGTCTCCAGGGGAATCCTCCCCTCAACGGAGGGGCTTTTGCCACATTGTCCTCCCTGAACCTGTCGTTTATGTGAACCTGGGTTCCCATCCATCCGGCTGTGTGTAAAGACGCATCTTCTTCCCCCATCACTCTGCTCCTCCTGTGTCCCTTGGGCACGGCCCAGGGAAGTGGAGCACACGTCCTGGGTTGGGGGGTGGGCCTGTTTCCTGGCTCCACGGTTCCCTGTGCTGAGTGGGCCAATATTAGATCAAGACCATCCTCACTGAGCACCAGACCCCTGCCCAGATCAAACCCAGGCCAGAGCTTCAAGGTGGGTTGGCTAGAAAAACCATCAAATGTATACGTGTGTATGCGCGTGTGTATGTGTACACGTAAGCAGATGCTTGGGCCTGGGTTTGTGACCCAAGTTCCAACACAAAAACCCTTTGCATTGGAATGCCGGAGCCATTCCAATGTGAAAAGCAGAAATAGAACCTGTGCTTGCTGGTCTAACATCAAACCTCAGGATGGTGGTTTGAAGTTTTTCTTCTAAAGAAAGTTTGAAAGTGAAACTTTAATAGGCAAGACAGATAAAAGCAGAGTTGTTCTGGTAGAAGTGGGATGGGGGAGGGCTGGAGACCTAGCCTGTGCCTCCACCCCCATCTTCCTGCCTTAGCAGCCCCTGACTAAGCTCTGTGGAACACCAGGGGCTCCACGGCCTCTGGTTTGAAAACCACTGTGTCAGAGTGTCTACAGATCGTGGGTCCCAGGGACCTGTGCTTTGACTTCCCTTTTGGAGAGACAAGTTGGGAGAGAGTGACAGGGGGAGGATGTTCCCCCTTCATCAGGGCCTCTCTTTGAAGCCACTCTTTGCCCCTGTGGGGAAGTGGCAGAGGTGGGCTCCTGCCCCGCTGTGAGGCCATATGGATGAGAGTCGGAGGAGTCTGTTTTGGTCCTTGTTGAGTTTAAAAAGAAAAACATCAGAACAGGCATAGGCCTATGTCCATGAGACCCTATAAAAGTTTAAGATTGGGGCCTAGCCCCTTCCTCTTGAATAGGTGGAGAGTGCCCAGTCCCCAGCCACTGGCAGGAGAGAAGCTGCCTCTCTGGGCTGCTGAAACCACTGGGGAAAGGATGAGCTGGGGCTCAACTCTCAGGGAAAGAGGCCTGGGTTTTCCTTGGGCCTGAAGCCTTCCCAATAGCAGGTGGCTATGGTGGCTCCAGCTGGTCCTGGATGGGGCCTTATACTTTGAGGGGAAGGAGCAGGCAATTTTCCTCTCCCCTCACTCTTGGATTTCCGTGATGCAATGGTTCAGCTCCTGGGCCTAGGGGCTGGTTATTTCTCTTCAACTTGGGGTCAAAGCCAAGGCTGTGGGGCTCTGTGGAGTCTGAGAGATGGGAGATGTGGGTGACACCAGGTCTGGAAGAGTCCAAGATGCTCCCCTCCCCCAGTCGGTGACACTATCCATGCCTTCTCTCTGTGTCCTGGTCCCTGGGGCCACAATTCTTGGGCATGGTATTCCTAAATAGTGTCTGAATCTCCCTCTCAGTTGGGTCACCAAAGCCAAATTGGCTGCATCTCATTCTGGCTGACGTCTACCTAAGTGAGAAGTGGGGCAAGAGATGAAGACTGGTGGGAGGAGGGCTCAGCACAGCAAACTTCCTGTGTGACCTTGGGCTGTGCCCCTGCACTTGCAGGGCCACACCTGTGCAGCCATTTGCAACTTACAGAGCAGGGGCCACTAACTTTCGTCTCATCAGGGCCTCACAGCAATTCCTTGAGTCAGCCAGGGGAGGGATTACTGTCCCATTTTACAGTTAGGGAAACTGAGCCCAAGAGGTTGAGTAACTTGCTCAAGGCCACCCAGCAGCTGGTTGGTGACAGCTGGGACTGAGAGGTAGCATTGGGGACTTCCAGGACAGTGTTCCTTTCACTCTACCATGTGGGAACCGGCTTGTCAGGATCTCTCCCAGCTGAACCAACACCCCAGGTGAGCCCACGCTAGCCTGGCTGGGCTGTGAGGCTGAGGTGGCCTGTGGGGTCCGGCCAAACAACTCAGTCCTCATGTTCACGGGAACTGAACTCCTCTCTTGGCTGGAGTGCTAAGGAAGCCCAGCTGGCCCTCTGCGTGGCAGGTTTTCGCCCAGGGCATGCTCTTCCCCTCTGCCCATGCCACCCACATGGTGCACTGATAGTCCCAGTGCAGGGCTCCTTGGCCGGCACGGGCCCCAAACACTTGGCACAGAAATAGCCAACACTGTGGGCTGCTGCCTGGGACCGAGTGAGGCTCCCCCACCCCTAGTTTCACTCCAAAGTCTCACCTGGACGGCTGACTCCAGATTGGAGAGGAGCCCCACAGGGAAGCACTAGTCATGTTTTGGGGGGCTGGGGTGGGGGTGGGGGGATGGTATCTGGAACTCACCAGAAGCCTGGAAAGATGATCTAGGCCTTCCTCTCCAGGAAGAGGCGGAAGTAAACACTTGGGCCTGTGTGTCCCTCAGGGCTGCGGCACATAGCTGTGTGGGAGGGCGTCTGGCCAAGGGACAAGGGGTGCGCAGATCCAACCTGTGTGCCGCTCACAAAGCTGCCCACTCTAGTGTGGGTCTGAGCCCACCTGAAAAGGGCCCTGGTTTCTATTCGCATCAAGGCACTGTATGGACCGGCAGCAGGCACGGGGCCCCGACAGCAGTGGCCCCTAGTACTTCCCCCATAACTTTCCCCTGACCATGAGCTTCCTGAGGGCAGGGGTTGGGACTGACCCGTCCCTGTGTCTCCAGTGCTTAGCACAGAGCAGAGAAGTTGTCAGCAAAGGATGGTTAGGCTGACTTAAACAAACTTGATCAAAAAAAAAAACAAACAACCAGATAGGGCTCTGATGCTTTCCTGCAGTTGGAGAAATTGGTTAATAACACTGGCTAAACTCAAAAGGGTGAGTGTGATGTCGAGGTGGAGGAAGCTCAAGAAACCAGCCTGACAGATCTTCTGTGTGCGTGTGCTAGGGATGCAGGAAGAAGTCTGCAGGAGAGTGGTCACCCCAAATGCTAAAGGGTCTTGTGTCAGCCCCAAAGGTTCTGGAAGAAGACACTGGCGGACACGTGCTTGCCATGCACTGTCTAGCATTTCACCAACTCTACAGCTGCCCAGAGGAGGTGCAAACTGCCCAGCAAGCTCCGGCAGGATGCGGATGCCCAGGGTGCCTGCAGCTGGGACCCCAGGACTGGTCAGGGGAGTGTGACTTGGTTCTGACCTGGGGAGGGGGTCCCTTGAGTGGAATGTTCATGAGATTCAGAAGGTACTTGCCAGGCTTGTGAAGCGGGAAATTTCACCATGGGAAATGGTTGCACAGCACACCCCTGGAGGTGCTGGACTGAATTGAGATCCAACTTGCACAATAAAATTTTGTTGTCTCCCTTTTCAGGCAAGTGTGGAACAGAGATGGAAGGGAACAGAAATTAAGGAGAGATCCCCTTGCCCTGCTAGACGATGTATTTGCCTGGGTAAACCTTGGGGTGTCCACACTCCCAGGGGGCTGTGAGGCACTGAGGCCCTATCCCAAGCCCCTGCCCAAGCCTCAGCAAATACAAGTTCTGTTCCTCTTCCTAATACTCAGGCCCTAGGGCAGAGCAGCTCATGCCAGCTACGGCCACAGCCTGACGTCAAGGCACCAGCCTGACACCTGGGCCAGGTGCTCTGCGGGCCTTGCCTGCTCTGAGGTCCAGGGAATCCCTCTCTGGAGGCAGTTTCTCTGGCTCCACCACCAGACCAAAAGCTCTCATGTTCACAAATTCTCTTAGGCCAGGGCTGGGAGGGCCCGTTGTGGTCATGTGGTCACATATGACCTTGGTTTTCCAGGTGAGAAACCACGGCCTAGAGAGGAGAAGGAACTTGACCAAGGCCTGGCCCCCTCTCAACCTCCAGCCTTGCTTCCTGCATGATCATGTTAAGTCCATAAAGGAAGGGACGTAGGGTAGACTCTCCCCTTCTTGCTCCCTGCTCCCACCTGTGAGAGCCCCCTGCTCACTCTGCCAGGGGCTGGTGCTCACTGCAGACCCCCTCCCTCTCTGTCTCTCTGTGCTTATATAGAGAGGTCCACACACATAAAATACAAGGTAGCTAAGGTGTCACATCCTGACAATACTGAAATACACTCGGGCTAGTTCACACAGCTTGTCTTAGTCTAGGTAACTGCTGGTAAGAAAGTCAGTCCAGTTGCTTTTGTTATTCCTGGGGTCTAGGAACCTTCACCAGTGTCACTGTCAGACACAGAGGGACATGGGGCAGGGATGAGAATGGAAGGGGAGAGGTCTTTGGTGGGTCCGAACTGCAAAAAGGCATTGAGAGTCTATCCACGAGCCTGCCCCTCCAAGCCAGAGAAGGAGGTGGCCTTCAATGCAGTCATCTTTTAGCTGCCAGACTGTGTTAACCACCTGGGACTATGGACATCTTCTCATGTGTCTTGAGCCCTCATCCCCACCCTCCAAGCTCCATGCCCCATCCTCCTCTGCCTGCTCCCCATCTCAGGTCAAATTCCAAGGCCAGTGCCCTGGTGGCCTTTCTGGGAGTCAGCATGAAAAGGAGGGGTGTGGAGAGGTGACTGCAGAGATGGGGGTGAAGGTGGCACTTTGTGGTCCTGTTGGCATGGTGATGTGGGGCCAACCATGAGGCCAGAGGTCCATCACCGTGACCTGGAAGACCACTGGGGCCTATGGTAGAAACTGAAAGGACAAAGGGAGGAGAAACCAGGCGGGAAGAAGACGAATAAGCATCCTAGTGCATGAGAGGGGCCTGGAGCTGCCCGGAGGGAGGGCCAGCCCCTGTCTATCTGTCGTTGAGCTGTGGAGAGCCGGTACCGTCCTCCTCTTCCTCCTTGTCGTCCTTCATGCCTTTCAGTCTCTGGCGGGCAAAGTCCTCAAATACAATGTCGTCATCACTGGTGGGAGAGACAAGGAAAACGTGGTGTGTTTGCAGGGGTGGGGAGAGGAGGCATTTCCAGTGTTCTGGCCAGAGGCGACTCAGTCTGCTCTGGGCCTGGGAGAGAACCACCCTCTCTGAGGTCCCTGGCTTTTGGGGTGGACCTTGGGCAGAAAGGCCTGCCAGGCTGCCGCATGTGGATGCCCACAGAGGCAGTGAGGACAGTCACATCTGGACGTGGGCCAGTTGTGAAAATGCCAAAGAGCGACATGAATTTAACTCTCATGCTTAAACGCTAGGAAAGCGACCTGGATTCCTGAGGAGCTGCAGGGAGCAGCGTGGCTCTGTAGCCACAGGAAGGAATTACTCCCACTGGGAGAGGCCAGGCCACGAGAGGGAATCCTCCCAGAACAGGCCCAACAAACTCTACCCACCCGCCCAAAAACTACCCTTAGGAAGCATTCCTGTTGCTGGACAGGAAGGAGTAGGCTTGGCTTAACGGAAGAAAAGGCCATAAAGAGCCTTTCTCCCCAGTGTCAGCTCACACTTTACCCCGAGGAACCCTGGATGGGAGAGGGGCCAGATAGGAGGATGGCAAGCCTAAACAGGGGGGCAGACGACAGGTGCATGGGGAAAGGGGACGCCTGAGTGGAATTTCAGGACTAAGACTGCTTCTAAGAACAGTGAGTTCCCTTCTACCAAACGCACATCCACCTAGGACCAGGTAGGGCCCACCCAGATCCCCTGCCCCACAGGGTTCAGCCAGCACATGGGGCATCCTCGTTGGGTGACTTGAAACCCTACACCCCGGATTTTTGCTGGGGGACAAGGGAAGGGTGGCTTTGGAGCTGGAGCGAGAAAGCTGCTTGGCCCTGGAGGTGGTTCGTGCTGTTGGCCCAGGTCCTCCCCCTCTGGCCACTCTCCGGTGCCGCGATGGCCTTTGATCGCTGGGAAATCCGCCTGGTTGGTCCTCAGGAGTCAGAAGTGACAAGATCCCCAGACCTCTGCCCACCCCACAGCCTGATTCCACGGAGTGGGCGTGGGTGAGGCAGGAGAGCCGAACCCAGGGCCGTGAACCAGCCCTGTGTGAGCCGAGCAGGCGCTGTGGACGGATGGACGGACGGACGGACGGACGGACGTGCAAGGACGAGGGAGGAAGACAGACCCCACCAAGGCAGGAGGAAGAGGAACAGGCACGGAGGGTCCTTCAAGTCACATGCAGGCAAGCGGGTTGCTGAAGAGGCGAGCAGAGGCGGCTCTCAGCAGACCGGGTTAGACCAGCGGCTCCTCAGGGGTTAATAAGCATATATGCAAATGACCCCTCCGCCCCGTCCCCCGCGGCCGCCCCCCCAGACGTCTGCAGGCAGGGTTTGGCTTACTTTGTGTCAAGTTCTATGAGATTGGTATCTACTGGCGCCTCGTTCTCTGGAACTAAACACAGGGCGGGCGGGCAGGGCGCCCAGGGGTTAGTGAGGAGACTGCGCGCGGGCGGGTGGGCACAGGCCCCTACCCTGGGACAACCAGGCTGAGGGGGGCAAAGGAAAAGGGGAGTGGAGAAGGGGAGCTCATCCCTGGTCTTGAAACCCACAAGTCACCTTACAGGCAGGGAGGAGGTGCAGGGAGGGCACCAATGCCCACTGCAGCCCCAGAAAAGCAGAGAAACCTCTGACCCCTGGTCCTTTTGACAGGTCTCAACATGACTTAGATTAATTCCTTGCATGCATGCCTTTCTTTAACTCTAAGACAACTCAGAGTTAATTTTTCACATTTTAATTTTGAACTTGGGGTGTGTTTTGCCATCAATGGCATTTCATAGTTTAATCACGGTATATACCATATTGGTACATATAATAATGTCTCTTGCAATGGAAACAGTCTTAGATTCAATGAAATATGACCAATCTGGTGTCACTTGTAAAAAAATATGGGAATGGTGTGTGCGGGGGTCATCTTATCCACGCAGCCCCTTCCCCTACTTCCAAACGGGCCCCAGCCCATGCCAGGGGCAAGGTAGGGGCTCAGAGCATGGCCACCGAGCTCCTTCCCCCAGGCCTGCCTCCCCTCCCATGGAGGACAAGAGCCAGGCCAAATTGTCTCCTGGTGGGGTCAGAAGCAAACAGGAGTTTGGGTCCCACAAAAGATCTGGGGAGCTGAGAAAAAGGTGACACTGGCTGAAGGCTAACCCAGAGGGAGGTAGGGTGACAGGGTGACACAGCAGTGGTGGAGAACCCCTACCCCAGTGACCCACAGATCCTGCTTACCTTCCCGATGTGGGGGCTCCTCTTTGGGCTTGGGGTGCATTAGGGTGAAGGGCAGTTCCACAGCCACGTCGCTGAAACAGACACCCAGAGCTGGTGAGCCTCAAGTCCAGTCTCAGGCTGTGAGACGCGAGGCCCTGTCAGTGTGAGGACAGGGAGGGCTCTGGGGTCAGAGGAGGTCTGAGATACGGCCTCCAGCCCCAGCTCTGCCTCTGTCTGGGAGCTGACGAGGAGACCTCTTCTTCTGGCTCCCAAAAGAAATGGAAACCTCCCCTTTCCCGAGAAGGATCCCTGGATTCCCGAGTGCTGGGCGGAGGCACAGGGGTGGGAAAGGACTGCCCAGGGCAGTGTGCACTGTGGCCACTGGGCGGCCCCAGAGGTGCCCTGGACCCTGCCCACCTCGAACGGCCAAAGCCACCCCAGCCTCCCCGACACCGCCCTTCCCAATCTCGAGGTTGGACCCCCTCCCACCCTCACTCCATCTCATCTCCCAACACCTCCAGGAGGCTTCTAGAAAGGTGCTCAGGCTGGAGGAAGCACTGCTGAGGTCAGTCTAACCAAGTTTAAGTGGGATGGGCCCCAGGGCCCAAGGCTGTCCACCCTGTGCAGCCTTGTGGAGACGGAGGGAGGGGCGCTGGGGAAGATCTGGCCCCAGCCAGTGCTCCTCATGGGGCTTCTCTGCCTCTGGCCCTGATGGGCCGAGAGCAGACAGTTCCATGGTGTTGACTGTGCCAGGGGCTACTGTAAGCCCCTTATTAAATGAGTAACTCATTTAATCCTCACAACCACCCTATTATTATCCCCAGAATACACATTGGGAAACTGAGGCACAAGGAGATTAAAATATCTTGCCTAAGGCCACACAGCTATCAATGGTCAGTGACAGAGGATTCTTGCTCCATAATCCACACCCTTAATCACCGTGTGATAGCCTCAGAATTGAGACTAACAAAAGCTGCCCTGAATGCTCCCCTCAGCTTGGGGTGTCATCACCCTAGGATACCCACCCCCAACTGTGAGCACCTCCAGGCACAAGCCGCATCCCACTGATCTCATTGCCCAGGCCCAGCTGGGGAGGAGGAAGGGACTGGAAAGGAGTGGTGAGGTGCACAAGCTGCGTAACCAGAAAGATCTGTCACCTGCCCCACCACTCACTGGCAGAGCACTCTGTATTTCTGAGCGTCACTGAGTTCATCTGGAAAATGGGTAACAATGCCTACCTTCTAGACCCACTGGAACTTCTGGGAGATGATGCAGGTACAAGGCTTGGTTAAACCGTGAAGGTTTGTGCCTGTCGGAATCATCACTTCCTCTCAATGGGAACATTGAGGGTTTTATAAGGCTGTCAAAATTATTTGGCTTTTTTAAATCCATCTTGTTTTCTTTTGCTTGCAAAGGGAAGTGCTTCTGCAGGTTCGCTTGGAAGACTGAGCTATCAGAATGGAAGCTGGTGGAAGACTGAGTCTGCCAGCCTTCACTAAGGTCATACGGGATACGAATGGAAGACTCTGGACCTTAAGCCATGGCGATAAGGGCAGGGGGCTGATTCCTCTCTGGGACTTCAGCTCCCAGCACAAGCCCGGGCATAAATCTGGGTTCTGGAAATCTTTGCTGAATTATATTGAACTGAATTGAATTGAATTAATTTCTTAGGATGAGCAACATTGCCAGCTTGCGACAGGAGAAGGCCAAACTGCTGTGGTTGTGGCACATGCATTTTTGGGATGTGAGTCCATCCAGCCGGCTACCAGGGAGCCTTGTCTACAAAAACAGGTATCCTAAGCAACACCTGGCCAGCACTCAATTCTCAATAGCGTAGGAGTGTGAAGGCCATGGAACCTGCATTTCTCCAAAACGTCCTGTACTTCAGGCGATAGGTAATTCACATAGGTCTCTTGGGGGCCCCTCTCCAGATCAGTGTGTTGGGCTTTGCTGTCTGTAAAGGTCCCTGTCTCTTGAGTGGGATGATGAGCAAGGTGAGGTGTCTCCCCGGCACACACCTGAGCCTGGCAATCTGAAGTGACCGCTAAGACTCCTTCCAACCCAGTGCCCTGTGATTCTGGTCAACCAGGCCAATGGTCTCTGGGCCCTCTAGGAAGGTGAGTCAGCCAGGTCGAAGGGAGGGACTTTACCTGGATGCAAGATCTCCCAACAGGCTGGGTGGGTCAGAGGAGGCAGGAGAAGTGGTCAGGAGAGAGTTCAGAGAGGAAGAAAACAGAAAGCACATTCATTCACCACTTCTGCTGCCCCTGGGATAGAAAAGACCCACGGGACACACTCTACCCGCCCCTGTGCAGCTCTGCCTGCTATTCAGGGATACACTGAAATGCCATTAGCCCTGCCCAGGGCTACCGAGATGCAGGCCCAGCTCAGCAACCCCCTGAGCGCCAGGATCCTCATCTGGAAAGGGAGTGTAAAAATTAACCCAGCGCTGCCTGCCCCAGGGCAGGCCCATGGGGGAGACCGGGCTCTCTAATGGAAACACTCGAGGTTCCCAGGAACTGGGAAGACTGTGGGTCCTGCAAGGTCACAGGACACAGGATTTGCAATTTGCAATTTTGAGATGTCCTATACTGTGGTCAGTATTACTGCCACCTGCAAAGAGGCATTATTCTAATAATAAAGGGGGCTCAGTGTCAACATTATTGAGTTTTTAAATCTTTTTACAGAAATTTGTAAACTAAATTAGAAAAAAATCCCTCTGATAAAGTAGAACTTCTAGGTTTATAGCAGGTAGGCCCAATATATGGGGAAACGTGGAGGTTTTCCTGAGCCTCCACCAAGCTACACTCCAGGGCAGGGGACATGTCTGGTCCAGTTCTGTGGCCCCAGAACTCAGCCCATGATCTGAGGTTAGGGGAGGAGATTCAGGGAATGTCTGGGGAGTGTCTGGACCTCTGTTGCGCCATCTGTGAAATGGGAGAGTCAGACCACCTAACAAATCCCCAGTCCAGCTCTGGGAGCCCCTTTAGCTGTTTCCACCAAGATCAGCCTGGGTAGGGGTGGGTGCTGTGCCTCAAGGTGTGATGAGGGGCATGGCATCCCATGGACCCCACAGCATAGACTCTGAGGACGCCGTACCCAACCCACCGTCCCCCAACCCTCTGTGCGAGGCTCAGACCCGGATAGGACAAGGAGGAGGAGGAGAGAGAGGAGCAGGAAGGACGAAGAGTGGGGGCAGGAAGCTCCTCCCCCAAAGGTGGCTGCAGCTAGGAGGGCCAGTAAACACGCAGAGTGGGGTCAGCTGTCGGGGCCTTGGAGTCACTCCACTCTGCACTCAAGGCTCTTGGGCTGGGCTAGACACTCACCCGCCTCGAGACACCACCAGCTTCACCTTCACTTTGTAGGACACGATGATGCCCAGGATCTCGCGGTTGGCTCCTTCCCTCAGCCTGCAGACACAGGGGACTGGTTCAGGGCTCGCTGGCGGGGAGGGACATGCAGGGGCAGCGGCAGTGGCCACCCGTCCCTCTGCTGTGTGTGCCCCACCCTGGGCCTGGTGGGAGGGAGGAAGGTGAGCTGAACCCTCAGGGAGCCCTGGCTCCCAAATCTGCTGTGAGATCCCCTGGGCCCCTCCACCTGCCAGGGCCAGTGTCCCTGCAGTGTGGTGTGCGGAGAGGGGGCAGGCTCCCTGACAGGCCACGCTCCTGAGGCCCTGGACAAGCCTGAGGGGGAGGGTAGCCCGAGCCTTGTCTTCGTACTGGTGGGACCAAGGAGGGTGTGGCCCCATTGGGGTGCTGGGCACCAGGAGCCTGGGGCCAGGAGGGTGGGTCCTCACAGGGTGCTGGAGGCCAGATTCGTGTCTTCGTGCTTGAGTTTCCCGTCCAGGGCAAGGCCCCGCTTCTCTCGGTTGTTGGCCAGGAAGGGGGTCAGCGTGTAGACCTTGCAGAATGTGGAGCTGGGTGCCACCGTGTCGCTGGGAAGAAGGGAAGCAGGTGTGGAGATGGCCCTCCCCAGAGCCAACCCCAGCCCTCACCCCAACCTGTAGGACATCTAGCCTGGCCTTGCTCCAAGCCTCCCTCTCCCCACCTGTCCCCTAATTGCAGGGACCACTTGGGCAGGCCCAGCTCTGGCAGGAAGACCACTGCCATCCAAAGGAGGTGCGTCTACACTCTACACACAAGCAGGACTGACCCTGGGATGTTCTGTAGGAAAAAACTATCCTAGTCTAACAGGGCAGCGCTAAGCAGCACATTTATTTTAAAAATTACAGTTACATACGAGCCATGCATGAAGCTACTGGACACCCATATACCCCCCACCTAAGTCCTGCAATTAAACCTGTACTTGCTTTATCACAATCGATCCATCATGTATAGGGTATTTCAATTGTTCAGTTTGGGGTTTCCTCTGCCCCCCACCCCTCTTTTCAGTGATAGCTGGCATGCTGCAGCCAGCAGCCAAGCCTTGGAGTCACACAGCCTGGGTTTGACCCCAGCTTTGGCACTTGTCAGCGTCCTCATTTACACACTGGGGCAGCAGCAGCCCCCGCCCCACAGGGCTTCCTGAGAATTACACAAGGCTGGGAATGTAAAGGCCTCCCAGCCGTCCATGCTGCTATCTGTCAGGCAGATGCTGGCACCATCTGCAGGGCTTGGGGTTTTTCACTCTGGGGACTTTATGTTACTCTGTTTCTAAATCACTTCACTTTATGCCCCTGCCGCCTGCCCGGCACCAGAAATCTACGTCTCATGGCTCTGATTATTTTTTAAATCGGCAGTAGATATAAGACATGCCCAGTAATGGGGGAATGTTTGATCTGATCATAGCATGTTCACCTATAGGAGACCAGGTAATGACATTTTTTAAATGTTTTTAAGTTGCAAAAAAATGTTGATTGCAAGTATATGTAAATAAATATGCACATGCATATAAAATTACATAAAATTCAATTGCTCCCCAAAAATTCTTTGCAGGGCCAGGAGAAAAAATGTGTGTGTTGGCCGGGCGCGGTGGCTCACACCTGTAATCCTAGCACTCTGGGAGGCCGAGGCGGGCGGATTGTTTGAGCTCAGGAGTTCGAAACCAGCCTGAGCAAGAGCGAGACCCCGTCTCTACTAAAAATAGAAAGAAATTAATCGGACAACTAAAAATATATAGAAAAAATTAGCCGGGCATGGTGGCGCATGCCTGTAGTCCCAGCTACTTGGGAGGCTGAGGCAGAAGGATTGCCTGAGCCCAGGAGTTTAAGGTTGCTGTGAGCTAGGCTGACGCCACAGCACTCTAGCCCGGGCAACACAGTGAGACTCTGTCTCAAAAAAAAAAAAAAAAAAAAAGTATGTGTTTTCTAATGGGAGCATCTACTTCCTTTAGGTAAGTAAAGATGTTTTGTTTCAGATCTCTCCTCTTGTCTTAGCTGCCAACAAGCCTGGGACAAAGTTCCATCCATGCTCAACCATATTAGCTCTCCTCAGACCTAGATTTTTTTTGTATAATTATTCTCAACCTCCCACACACAACCCACTTTCCCCTGTGAGCTGGATTACTCCTTAATCAGGCAAGAAAAGTGGTGCACCTACTGCTTTGCCCCCTTTGCCTTGGCTACCAGGAAGCTCAGAGCACAGTATCTCCCTTCAACCTAGGTTTCAGGCACAGTGTAATTATTTTCTGTCCACACTCCCAATCCCCTTACATTTATTAGCTCTTATTTTGTTGTTCTAGTTTTAATGGGTCTTTTGCTTGACTGTAGCATGTATTTCTTGTAGCTAACTCAGGTGGATGGTTTCTAAAAGGTTCTTCTGGATCATCTACTCTGAGTGGCAAGAAGTCTGAAGACCAGCCTTCTGCCAGGTGGGCCTGTAACAGGACCCAGAACTGCTCTTTTTCCCACCCAGTCCCCCCATGTCCAAGGCCAGGCTTGTGCTTACTTACTCAGCCTCTTCCATGGCCACAGGGCACTTGTACTGAGCTGTGTTGAAAAGGCAGATGTCCGCGTGCTGGCGCACTAGGAGGGAGAGGGGATGGGGCGCTGTGAGCCAGGGACGCAGCCCCCACAGAGCAACTCAGGCTTCCCCAGGCTGGGATGTCCAGCCCCAAGCAATGGCCGGAGGCCACCAGGAGGCACTCCTGCAGGAGACCACTCCACCCTCCACCCAAACGATAGCTCCAAACACACCCATTCCCTCCCATAACCAAAAGTTTTCCCTTCGAGGACAGCTTTGCCCAGAACCCAGGAAACCAAAGAGAAGAGGTGGCTTAAGCAGTAAATTCATTACCTAGCCCGTGAGCCGCCTGCATTACCAGCCTCGAAAGCCTTACCCTTTGGCTCAGAGCAGGCCTCGGGCTTCGGTAGTTATTTACAAGGCTGTTAACCAGGGCAGATCCTCAGCTATCCCCAACCCCTGGGAGGAACCCTTCTGGCCCGCCTCCTAAGCTGACCCTCTCCCTGGGCTACCTGAGATCTTGATCTTCTTCACTGTCTTGTTGGTGTTGTTGGTGACATGGACGTTGACGCTGATGGGTTCTCCGTGGTAATAGATCTGGGAGGCATAAGAAACCAGAGGGTTGGCTGGGAGGATGCCAAAGTTCTAGGGAAAGGGGAGGGAGGAAAGGTCCCACACAAATCTCCTGGGTTTCCCCAAACCTTGGCTGTTCTGCCCTGTGCCCCAAGTTCATCATCCACCTCCCACTGATGCTAAGGGGGCAGGCACTACAGCCACCAGGTGTATTAGCCCTCAGTGCCCTGTGGGACCTCTGACACATAACAGCTCCAGTGCCAGCTTGGCCACCAGTAACAATGACGATAACAACAGTAACAGTGATGACAGCAGTGTGACCTGGGCAGGTTATCTAAGCCTTAGTTTCTCCCTCTGTTCAATGAAGTGGCTAGACTAGGTGATGCCTCAAGCCGCTGCCAGCTCTAAAATCTGTCCCCAGGAGGGGCCGGAAGAAGCAGGCGAAGGTGAGGAAGGGCTGCCCGGCTCCCCGAGGGAACCAGCTCTGAATCTCACCCAAGGGTCTCACTTGCATCTTGTCCCAGGCACTTGCCTTCAGCTGTGCCCCAAGAGGGATAAGGGGGTGCCCAGACCTTAAGGAGGGGCCAGCCTGAGCTCACAGAAGGCATCAGCCAGCTGGTTTTGACTCAGAGCTTAAGGAGGAGTCCCCTTCCTTCCACAGGGTTTGCTGCCTTACAGCTCAGGGGTGGCAGGGCTATGGCGGGAGTTCCCGGGCTGCCTCTGTCCCCTCCTCTACCGAGTTGGCTGGTTTTTACCACTTGGCCTGAGGCAGGCAGTTGGTGGAGGTGCAGTGGGCAGTGGGGAGATGGCCAGGACCCTTCGGGAGGGTCCGCTGCTCCCTTCTGAAGTCAATCGTGTCCCTCAGGCTCATGCCCTCTGCCACTCCTTTAGGCCCCAAGAGGCTTCTCCAAATTCCCTGAGAGGTCTCAGATTCCCTGAGCCCTGTGGTCCTCAGGCTGGGGTAGAAGCTCCTACCTGAGGAGACCCCACAGGCCAGGAGGGCTGGGATCTGAGGTCCAGGCCCTGGTAGAGCAGCCCCCCACCCCTGCCAAGTCTGAGCCTCCTACCTCCTTATCCAGGGAGGCCTCTAGGTGCAAGGGCTTGTCTGACATGAGGAACTGCCTGGTGGTCTCAGCTGTGGGCTGGGGGCCAGGCCTCTCTGGGGCATACTGCACCTTCCGGATGACCAGACGCACGGAATTCCTAATAGAGATGGGAGGAGTGAAAGATGACCAGAGTCACCTGCCTTTATCCTCTTTCCTTGTGATCTTCACCCTCTCCTGCTCAAGAGAGTGCCATGGGTCCCCTCCCCACTGCCTCGGAATCCAGCCACACTGCAGAGGTTGGATAGGGGCCTTGTCACCATCTGGTCCCACTCCATCCTCCCCATCCTGTCCCCGAACCTCCCCGTGGCTGCACTTCCTTTGGATCTGGTCTTGGTACTCGGGAGGGTGGTAGAAGAGGGACTGTGTTTTCACTCCCTGCTTCCCTGTGTCACGGAATAGTGTACGTAAGCTCTCTAAGGAGAGAATTTTTTAGTCTAAACTGCTCGTGGCTGTATTCTTAGCACCTGTGACAGTGCCAGCCATGCAGTAAATACCTGTCAGGTGTCTTGTAATGAAAATATGCAGAGGGGACATGAGGAAATGGGGGCTCGGGAGGTGTCGGGGCTCAGCGAGGGGATGTAGCCTCGGGGGGATGCTGGCCAGAGAGACGAGATGGGCCCGGTGAAGATGACAGGGGCTCAGGGAGCAAACCCTGGCAAGGGCTGAGGGCTCGGGGCCGCAGGGTCCGTGGCATGCTGCGCGTGCCGGCAGCCCCGTTTCTCAGATAGGCTGCCTCCGTCCCCTGAAACCAGAGGGCCGGGCTTACAGGCCTAGCTCCCCCCTTACTCACTGTATGACCTCGAGGAAATTAACCTCTCTCCGCCTCGGTTCCCTCATCTGGACACGGTGACAATAGCAGCACCTACCTCTTTGTGTTGCTGTGAGGATTAAATTAGTTCATACATACCCGGTACTTTGAATAGTGCCTGGCACCTAACAGGCCCTTGGCAGATGAGAGCTAGTATGTCATTATTACTCATAACTCTTTGGTGTGGATTTAAAATGGCCCATTGGTGGTGGAGTGAGGATGATGGCTCTCAATGTCACCTCCTCTTCCTTCCCACAGCCCACAACACCCTGCCTCTCCCTGGGTCTCAGGTCTTAAAAGGAAGTGGGGGACAGAGAAGCAAGAGAGAAGGGTCCCATCTACACACCTACACACACACACACAGACACACAAACGTTGCCAAGGCTGCAGATGGAAATGCATGCAACACACCCTGTAGCCACCAGGCGGCGAACTCAGCCCAGTTGCTAAAGAGGCTGCTGTCCCCTCAGCCAGCCTCCCGTAGCTAGGAACTGTGCCTCAGGACGCAGGGCATCCGACTTGGGGGCTGAGGTCAGCCACTCAGAGAGGCAGGACCAGCCAGGGCCTGACCCCAGGCGGGGCAGGCGTGAGAAGTCAGGGCTGTCAGCTGGGCTCTCTGCTTGGGTCTGCGCCTCCCCTCTCTGAGCCATGCGCTGACCTCTCCTCACTCTCCCCTGGGGGGTTCGCTATCTCCACTGCCCTCCTTGCTGAGAAGACTCCACTGGCACCCCCACCTCCTGCTGATCACCTCCCAGGAGGAAGACCGGGAGATGGGCATGGCCAGGAAACATCCTGTTCACTGCTCACGATCTGAATTTGGGGTATTTTCCAAAACAAAATAAAAAGACATGCAGTCTGGAGGGGGTGAGACTGCAGGCAGGGAGATGAGGGAGGAAGCTGCTACCAGGCACAAGAGCGAAGATGCTGAAGCCCCAGCCAGGGCCACTGCGGGAAGCTCTCCCGGACCTGCCGCCTTGCAGAGCACCCTCCTCAGAGCGCCCAAGACCGGAATGTGCCATCCCTCCTCACACACTTCCAGGTATTGTTACTTATCTCCTCCGCAGACTCCACCCATCCTGTCTCTCTCCCTCTCCCAGCAGGCAGCCGGCACCCCGCAGCCTGGTGACCCGCTCACCGCTTGTGGATCTTCTCCTCCAGGTTCTCTGCGCAGAAGGCTTTGACCTCGTAGTCCACACCGCAGGCCTGTGGGGACGGGGGCTCTGACCACAGGGCCGTGGAGAGGCAGGTCCCCAGCCTACCCTCTCATTTCACAGACGAAGACACCAGATAGGAACACCAAGGTCCCACAGCCCAACCCCGCTGGCCTGACCCCAAAGCCCTTGTGCTCAGCCCAGCGCTGGGGCTGCCTCCCTCTGCGCTGTCTCCTCCATCTGACCTGCCGACCCAGCTGCCCCCCAACTCCCCATGACACGGGAGGTCCCAAACCACCCTGAGGGAGCTCTATGCTTTGGACTCCTGCCTCAGTCTGGGTGGCCGTCCTCACCCAGGCAGCCTCCCAGAAACAGCAACAGGCACTGAGCAGACTGTTCAGGGAGCATCTACTGCGTGCAGACCTGTGCTGGGTGGCTCGCTTCAGCCTCAAGCGACCCGCTAACAACACGAGGAGGCACATCCTATTGTCTCCACTTTGCCAATGAGGAAATGGGGCTCAGAGATCTGGGGCCTGGGCCGCTAGTGGTGTCAAATCTTTCCAAGCCTCAGTTTCCCCGTCTGTGAAATGGCAATGATTGCACTTCTATACAAGGTTGCCGGGAGTAGTGCGAGGCCAGGTGTAAGTCCTCAGAACATTCTGGTCCTGTTGCAGCCAATGCCACAGCCAGTGAGAGTGACTCAGGGAGCCTCTGAACCGTCACTGACTGTGGCAGTGAGGCTGACCTCGTGTCTGGGGCCCTGTCTTGAAAGACACTGGTTGTCTGAGGCGGGATCAGCCCAGTATAGACACAGGGACACGACAGGGAGGGTGGTCCTGTGTGTCTGCACCTTCCAGGGAGAAAGCAGGGACCTGGGGACATGAGAGTCCTGGACCCAGACAGATGCTCCCCTTGGGGTGACCTACCTTCCCTGTGTCTTCGGGCCCTGGCTGCAATGTCACAGAGCATGGGAGGTTTGGAGGGATCTGTAAAAAAGGCAGAATCAGCCACCTGTCACGTCCACCACTGTCCCTCCCCACACCCTGCACCCCCGCCACCTGCGCCACCCCACTCACCCCTGAGATCAGTGTTAAAGGGTTTAGCTCAGCCCAGTCTTCATAGCAACGGCTAAAAACGATCTTTCCGTGATGCCTACAGTGGAAGGCAGACTAACGGTCCCCCAAAGATGTCACATCCTAACCCTCTGGGACTGTGTTACGTCACAGGACAAAAGGGACTTTGCCGATGGGATTCAGTTAAGGACTCTGAGATAGGGAGAGTGTCCTGGACTATCGTGGCCCGACATAACCACAAGGGTCACTGAAAGCGGAGGCAGGAAGCAGCAGCGTCCAAGCCCGAGTGACGGGGTGTGAGGAAGACGCAACCGGCTGCCTCTGGCTTTGCAGGTGAAAAGCCACGAGCCAAGGACGTGAAGCTGGAAAAGGCAAGGAAACGCACTCCCCCAAGCACCCCCAGAAGGAATGCAGCTCTGCCCACACCTTGATTTTAGCCCAGTGAGACCCATTTTTGGACTTCCAATCTCCAGAACTGCAAGATCATAAATTGGTGTTGTTTTAACTGGTGTGTGTACTTACTACGAGTCTGTGGCGATGTGTTACAGCAGCCACAGGAAACTAACACAGCTACATGGAAAAGATGACTCCATAGCCTCTCTCCGCTCTCTAACCCGCACAGAAGGGGAGGGGATTGTGCAGAATCACAGAATCAGAGTGTAGGAGAGACATGGTATTTTGAAATCTGAAATCTCAGAGTCTTGGATTTGAGAGGTGGCATGGCAGAGAAATCAATTTCTTGCCATCCCTCATTTGTGAGCTGGGTTGGGGCCAGGCAAGTGGACACCTTGTAGTGACCCGGGGGCCAGAAAGGGCTCCTTCCTCTGCAGCCGCCTCCTCAGCCCCCCTTTCTCGCACCATGAGGGTCTGGGGAGTAGCACAGAGGCAGGGCTGACGCCTCCAGTGCCAGGTAGTGTAAGTGACAGTGCCCCCGGTCCCAATGTGCACTAGGGAGCTGGGTGACATGGAGCAGCTGAGCCTCACTGGCCCCGTGTGCCCACCCAGAGGTGGCGCTTCTGGAATGGGGCCCTGGGGATGGCAGCCCCTGACCTCAAAGGTGAAAGGGTAGGCGTGCTCGCCCAGCTTCTTGATGAGGCGCTCCTGGAGCCGTGTCAGGGGCTTCTTGTCCTCGGGGGCCGGCGGGAAGGACTGCACGTTGGCCACGAATAGGTCCTTGCGAAAGGTCAGGCCCAGGACATCGAGGTCCTCCCGGCCATAGCGGAAGGCGCAGGTCAGTGTCACATAGACTGTGGGGAGCAGGGGCACTGAGGAGGGGCCTGGAGAGCAGCAAACAAGTCCCCAGAGTACCAGCTGCAGCCCTGGGACTGGCCCCGGCCACAGGCCTGTCCAGAGGTCCACAGCTCCCTGGAGATGGCTGCGCTGTCTCCCCGTGGAGGGGCTGGTGTGGAGTACCTGGAAGCTGCCTGTGGCCTGCCCCTGGGAGGAGCTGGGGCTGCCTGCTGGGTCAGTTCCCATCCCCCATCCCCCCACTCCCTGCACGTGTGGTGGGGCATGGGAAATGATCTGACAGGCGTGGTGGGGGCTGGAGTAGGCTGGCAGGCTTGGGGTGGGGGTCAGGGGCCTGGGGAAGGAGCAGGGAGATCGGGGGGTGCTGAGTGATGTCCCCAGGCATGGTCTTGTCTCAGCCCCCTGCTCCTGTCTTCCTGCTGACCTTGGACAATCCCTTTACCTCCCTGTATCAACGTTTCCTTCTGTAGAATGACTCCTGCCTGCCCTGTTGGCATCCCCAGCCTGGCCAATCATGACATATTGACGGGAAAGTGCTTGGGCACTGGAAACATTCTCCCAAAGTGGGCCTGGGGCAGGGCACTGACTGTGGTGTTGCTGGGGCTTCCAGGGGACCCCGTGGAGAGGGGCAGGGAGACCCTAGGCTGGAGGTCATGGGGGAGGAGGAGGCCCCTGACAGGCTGGGGGTGGGGCCGCAGCCTACCTCTCCTCTCTTTGAGATACTCAGGATCCACCAGCACCACACCATCTGTGGGAAGGAAAGAGTGAGCAGACCCTCCCGACTTGACCTCCCAAACCCTCGAGCCCAGGCACCAACACAAACCCAACCTTCTGTCCAGCTCAAAGCATCCTGAGAGAAATGGGAAGGCCAGCTCCCGGGGGGCATGGCCTACTTCCACCATTCCACCCCGGTCCCGCCCCAGGCTGGCCCCACAGACCCAGCTGATGACTATCAGCAGGTTACTTAACATCTCTGTTGCTTCGTGTGTTAGTAAGAATAATGAATAATATGGGTTGAAACCTCTAGGCCCAGGTATACTTTGAAATTTAGAAGTTTCAAATCGTAGAGAGGCAATATGGCACGTGTTCCCAATATTCTGTGATTTCCTCTGTGGGACCTGCACCCACTATTAAAGTCATTGACACTTCCACGGGGAAATGCCAGTATCTCAACAAGTGGCTAAATAAGGCATAAACAGCCTCGTGTCAGTTCAGGTCAGGCTTGCCAATAAATCAATTCTGCACCAAACTTAGAAGCAATTTTGGTTTTCAGAGATTTCTGGGTTTGGAATGTGTAGATCAGGGGTTGTGATCTGTAGTACCCACCTCACAGGACTCCTGGGAGGACTGAATGGTCGTACGTGCAGATGTGCACGTGCGTAAAATGTCTCCCTGTGCAAAGCACTTAGGTGGCGCTTGGCCCTCGTGAGCAGCACGGAATGTGCCTCGGTGCCCTGAGGCCTGCCCTCGGGAGCAGAGTCCAGCCGGACACGGGCTTCTCTGCCCAGCACCCCAGGAGACCAGAAACCAGCTCAGGGGTCACCCCCTTGCCTGGTATCTCCAGTCCATATCTGGCCAAACCTCTCTCTCCCTCCTGCTCTCTGCCCACACTCACCCACCGCCACCCCCACCCCTGCGGCCCCCAGCCAACCTCTCAGGAATCTCAGAAGCCTTGTCGGCAAGTGAGTGCCTGGAGGGGTCCCAGTCCAACCCCAGGCCTGGGCAGGCGCCAGGGCCACTGGGCAGGGGAGTGGCCAACCTGTCCCCAAAGCCTGATCATGCATCTTCCTTTTATGGTGGCATCTCCTCTATGCCACGTCCTGCACTGGCACCAGGGGCTCAGCAGAAAACCAGCTGCAAGGGAGTCCCAGTGAGGCCACTCAGTGCCACAGGAGGCTCCCTGGGAGAGGGAAGCTGGAGCCAGGTCTCAGGGGACAAGTAAAGGTCGTTGATTACACGACTCGGGGCTAGACCAAGGCAAGCAGTGGGAACAGCGTGGCTCTGCGGCCTGGGAGAACAGATTCTGGAGGCTGGCGGAAGAGGAGGGCCAGGCCTGATCATAAATGTCCCATTAGCCGGGCCAGAGGCTCGGACTCGCGTGCAGGTCTGATGGGCAATAGTTAAGCACAGGGAGGATATAATCAGATCAATGAAAGGGCAATGCCACAACAAAAAACTATTTCTCACTGTGAGTCACCTGGTCAACTCTGGGCAATGCCCCAGAGCTCTCTGGGATCCCCAGGGCTCTGCACAGGGCCTGGCACAAACCAGGTGCCCCTCCGAAGACCTGAGGGCTATTCCTGGGAGGCTTGGCCAGCCCAGCCTTCCCCTCACCCTCCAACTGCCCTCCAGGGACTCACCCACAGGGTCCACGAGGTCGATGTGATCCACAAAGTCCCGTTTTCCCAGATAGACGGTGAGCTGGGGGAAGAGGCACAGGGCACGTTAGCAGCTGAGGGCCTGGAGGACACAGTCCCCTGCCCCGCAGGAAACCCTGGGGGCTGCCCCTGAAACTCCCAGACCCATTCCTAATCCTTATCAAAATCATAACTGGACTTGGACCCTCACCGCAGCCCTAATACTAAGAATAGCAAACCCCTGTAAAATTTTAAAAGCATCTCTTCCTCCCGAAGACCTCTGGGAAGGAGTCTTAATTGTTTGTTTTACAAGTGAGGACGCTGAGATCTTCACGCCAGGCATCCCTGAGGGTGCAGTAGCCGCAGCAGGGGGTTGGCCGAGCGGCAATGCCGGCATCTCAGAGAGGGCGATGGAGCCCCAGGCTGAGCCCTCTGGGAGATCTGAGCACGGACACCGTGTTCTTCAATTGCTCCCCACACCCGATGCAGCCTGGCAGGGATCCACTTACGTGAGGACTTGTTTCTTTCCTTTTTAAAAAATTAATTTATTTTTTTAAATTAACATATAAAATCCTATGTTATTTACTGTGTACAACCCAGGATTATAAAGTATATATACACTGTGGAATGGTGAACTCTAGCCTTAACAAACGCATTACCCTCCATAGTTATCCTTTGTGTGCGTGAGGACTTATCTGAGGCAGAGAGGAACCGGGGAGCTGGCCCCCGCTCAGCAGCCAGCCTGCAGGGAAGAACCCCCAAACTAGAATTCCAGTGGCTCCAAGCCAAATCGAGAGTGCCACCTTAGATGCTTCCTGCTCCTCAGCAATCCCCAATCCTGATGGCTCTACCTCCGCAAAGTTTCTCAAGACCATCCCTCCGCACCCCACAGCCACTCCTGCCTGGACAGACGACCACACTGGCCCCTTGATGCTCTGCTGCAGGCAGCCTCATGGCTCTGAGCCCTCTCCTTATCCAAACTGGTCATCCTAAAATGCAAATCCAACCATGCTCCTCCTATCTGAAAACCCTTTCATGGCTCCTCCGTGCCCAGTCATAAGGATGACAAATGAGTTTCATTCCAAGAGCTAACTCTGATCGGCTGGTAGGGGCTGTCTGGGGCCTGTGCTAAAAGTCTCAGAGTCCGGTGTGGCAGGAAAGGATGGTGGTGACTGGTGGTGTCTGCTGTGAGCACAGCAGGAAGTATGGAAGCACATGTGGCACTGTCTGCCAACCCGGGCCATGGGTCCACGCTCCTAAGCCCAGCCATGGCTTCCTCGAGACCAGCCCTGCAGCCTCCCAGCCTCAGCGCCCTCTCCCACTGCCTCCCTCCTGGCACCCGGAGGCTCAGCTGCTTGGGACTCCCCTCCATTCCCTGCAATTTTATGCTCCTGCCAAGAATGCCATTTTCCACCTTGCCTTGCCTGGAAATGCATCCCTCCTGGCAGGAGCTGTCACCGAACACCCAGGCTGGGGCCTGCAGCCCCTGCTACCTGGCATCTCACCCTTGCCACTTCATGTTGAAATGATCCATTTCTGCGTGTGCCCCTGCCGTCTGCTGTGAGCGGCATGGGCTGTGCCTGACTCATCTCAGCACACCCTGCCCCAGTCCCCCAGGCGTGGCCCAGACCTGGCCTGGAATAGCATCTATGTGCTGAACTGAGAGGGAAGCAGGATGGAGCCTGGGGCCTATGGGAAGAAAGAAAGGGGGACAGGCCCTGGGTGCTGCCCTGGATAATGAGGTGATGAGGTGATACCAGGGTCCTCTTGCACCAGGGGACTGGCTCACCCCATGCCGTTGGCACTTACAGATTGGCTCGTCCTCTGTTTGGCACACTCACGTCTCCCCCTACAGCAGGCTGGGGGACCCTAAAGTCCAGGGGAGTTGTACCTGTACCCCATCGCAGAAAGTTTCCTGGGAGGCCCCCTCCTTGGGATGCAGGGCCCCTAAGGAAAGAGCTGTGTCACCCATCAGATGGGGAGCAGCGTCTGCCCCCTCCCACGGGGACGTGTACATGTCAGTGGAGATGCCATGTGGTGTCTCTGTGGTCCCAAGAGAGGACGATTAGAGTCTGGGGTCAGGGAGGAGCCGTGTGGCTGTTACAGACTCACCTTTCCATTTGGGCTGGCCTTCTTGAACACTCTGTGGAGAGAAAGAGAGGTAAGGCCGGGTTCGCGCATGCCGCCCAGGGGCTCCTGCAGGCCCCCCAGAGACAGGACCTTGGCCCAGGGGCCTGGCGTGCCTGACAGGCACCACGCGAGCGCTGAGCATGGAACAGTGCCCGGCTTACCAACTCCGCCGCTAAGCCACCATTACCACCATGAGGGCTCTCCTGGGCCAGCAACAGCCCCTTTGCAGCCTCTTCCTCTCGGAGCCGGCAAGGGAGTCTTTCCAAGTGCAAGTTCCCCAAGCTCAAGCACAGAAAAACCTGGCGTGCCAGGAAGCCTGTGGGATCTGCCTTTGCCTCCTCTGCCTTCCAGATCACCTCCCCGGTTCCTCAAGCACAGCAGGCCGATTCCCATCTCAGGGCCTTTGCTCGGGCAGGTCCTTCCCTGGGACGCTCTCCCCCAGATACACGCTCGCCCTGCCCCACCGCCTCATTTGAGGCTTCAACCTGCCCCCACCCCCAATCCTTCTCTGGCTCTACTTCTTCTCTGCTAACATGTTGCTCCACGAGGGCACCTGTACACTGATGTCTATCCCAAGCTCCCGGAACAGCACACTTAATCATTGTTCAATAAGTATGTGTTAATGAATGGCAGGTAGCAAGCACTCAATTAATACTAGTTGAACAGGTGAATGAATGAATTCATGAGGGAATCAACTGCCTGACTGACTGAGAAACTGAGGCCCAGGAAAGGAAGGGGACACACCTGTGCTCACGCAGCAGCGCCCTGGACACAAAATCAGGCCGAGATGCAGTCTCCTGCTCCAAAGGAGTGCTCACTTGCCTTCCCTAGCTCCCCTGCTCTCTCCACCCAGCCGGGTCTGGGAGCCTGAGACCCCTCACCCACCCCCATCATCCAGCCCCTGAACCTCACACAGTCAGATTGGGAGAGAGAGAAGAAAAGTGAAAGATAGAGACAGAGCCCCAGAGATGAGGGGTGTTGGGAGAAGAGAGGGGAGGAGGGGGACACAGGCCCTGGACATGTGAAAACAAAAGATGGAATGAGGGATGGAGAAAGAGAGAGGAACAGCCACAAACAGAGATGGCGCAGGCCCAGCAAGGCTGAGAAGGACGTCAGCCACCCAATCCCCCTGGAGCAGGAGGCCTAGCAGGCATCCCAGTGGGCAGACTGGCGAGGTCCGAGACAGGAGCCATAGACACAGCCGCTTTCCCCTCCTCCAGGAAGGCGAGTGGTGGCTGGCTCTGTGCTGCCTCCACAGCCCTGGCCTGCCTTCCCCACTTCTGGGGTCCCCAGGGACCACTGGTGTGTCTGAGCATGGCTTGCAAAGAAGAGCCTGGCATGTCCCTCCCCCTTCTCCCCTAGAAGCCCTGGGCTTTTCTCCCCCTCATAAATATTTATCAGTGTTTGGAGTGTGAGATGCCACCATCAGCTGGGGTGTGATAATTGCTAAAGTGAAAAAAAAGACAGATCACACGGTTTGAACTAGCAGCCCCCAAGATGGGTCTGGACCTGCAGAGGAGACTAGAGAAGTGGCACAGGCTACAGGGACTCTGGCTGCTTCTAAAAGCCCCAGGAGCCCAGGGTCTGAGGGACAGGAAGGCCACGAATGCCTGAGGCCACAAATAACCGAGTCAGGGAAAGCCAGAACGATATTCAAGAGGGGAGGGAAGGAAGACAGAACTAGCATTTGTTGAGTGGCTAATTCTTCCTCATAACAGCACCATGAGATGGGTATTATAAACCCCATTTTATAGAAAATTAACTCAAAGCTCAGAGAGACTGTAATTTGCTCAGGAACATACAACGAAGCAAGGGGCTTGGTCAGGATTCAGACGCAATTCTGCCTGCCTGCCCCCAGAGACTGGGTGCTTTATATCCAATCCTGCTGCAGGTTTTGATAAAGCAAGTGTTTTTATCAACATCAGGAATAACAGCAGAGGGGAAATGAGGACAGGAGAGGTGAGGGTGACGAGGGGCAGGAAGCACGGCCAGCAGTGAAGAATGACCTGCCACTAACTTAATTAATCGACACTGGGGCCACCTCCTTCAGGAAGCCGGGACTGCTGATGGCTTCCTCAAACAACAATAGCTGCCGTTCTCCCTGAGAGCATGTTATGCCCTACTCACAACTTTAAGTATTTTTCCTAGAACACCACTGATCCTGAAAACAATCCCATTTCAGAGATGAGGAAACTGAGGCTAATGGAGGCGAACTGTGGTCTGCCTGTTTCCAGAGTCCATGTCCTTTCCACCATCACACTGCCAAGCCCTCCCTGAAGCAACTCCCCTGGCTTCCCGACCCTAGCACTATCAGAAAAGAGGCCCCTGTGGCGGCGTTTCCAGTTTACCAGGACCCCCACATGTGTAGAACCATACAGACGGCTCTGCCCGTCCACTTTGAAGAGCAAACACAAACGCCCAAGACTGTGGTCAAAGCCAGACTTCCAGGTTGTGGGAGATGGGGTTTAGCTCACCCCTGTCCTGTCGTCCTGTCTATGTCCCACAGCCTGGTCCTCAGAGCCACCGCTGGGTGCCCAGCAGAGAAACAGCAGCTGCGTTCTAGCTGATTAAGGCTCACTGGAGACAAGGAATAGAAACCTCCCAACCCCCAGGGTAGCTCAAGAAAAGGGGGA
The DNA here is from genome assembly GCF_000956105.1 of Propithecus coquereli. Lineage (NCBI taxonomy): Eukaryota > Metazoa > Chordata > Mammalia > Primates > Indriidae > Propithecus > Propithecus coquereli. The sequence continues at coordinate 4,827,395 of NW_012147897.1, forward strand.
GGGGACACTATAAGGGGACAAAAATCTCACGGGAAGGACGAGCAGGCAGGACGCCTGGGCGCTGGAGCCAGCACCGGGGAAGCCATCCGATTCTTAGGCGGTCGCGCTCTCTCTCCACCTCTCCGTCTGGGGCTGCATATCCTTCCAGCTGCACTGCTCTCTGTGCGGCTGCTCCATCGTTTCTGTGGACCAGCTCTCTGCTTACTCAGTGCTTTTCTGCTCCTCCGTCCTTTTGGCTTGCATGTGACTCTCACTCCGACCCTGTTTCTATTCTGCCTCTCCATCAGCTTCCCACTGCTAACTGGCTGAATGGCCCAATTCCTAATTCCCAGGAGAGGAATGTGATTGGTCAGCCTTGGTCAGGTGTCCCACACCTACACCAATCAGCTATGACTAGGTGTGTCACAAACCTGGTGTGTCCTGTGGTCCATGAGGCATGGGCAAAAGAGGGTCCGTGTAGTGGTTTTTTCCAAACTAGGGGTCACAATCCACTGATTGATAATGAAATCAACTTAGAAGGATTTTCTGGTTTCTAATGAAATGGAATAGAATAGAATAGAAAATATAAGCATGCACTGCGGGTAGCAAGGGTATAACAGATATTACTACATTCGCCAACATTCAGTTTCTCCCTCAGGCTCGGCATATGGGAGTATCAAACTCCTCCAATCATATGAAGCTAGGCATGCCCACATGGCTTGTTCTAGCCAATCAAATATGAGTAGAAGTGCCACGTGTCACTCCCAGGCAGATTCATTTAAGTGCTGGTGCTTGATTCCACGTGCCCTCCGTATTACTTCCTATGGCTGCTGTGGCAAATTGCCACAAACTTAGTGGCCTGAAACAACACAAATGTGCTATCTTACAGTTCTGTCGTTCTGAAATACAAAATGGGTCTCACTGGGCTAAAATCGAGGTATCAGCAGGGCTATGTTCCTTTCTGGAGCCTCTAGGGGTCGTCTGTTTCCCTGCCTTTCCTGGCTTCTAGAGGCCACCCCCACTCCTTGGCTCATGGCCCTGCCTCCATTTTCAAAGCCAGCAAGAGCTGGTTGAGTTCTTATCACACTGAATCTCTATGACCTCTTCCACCTCCCTCTTCCACTTTTTTTTTTTGAGACAGAGTCTCACTCTTTTGCCCAGGCTAGAGTGCCGTGGCATCAGCCTAGCTCACAGCAACCTCAAATTCCTGGGCTCAAGCGATCCTCCTGCCTCAGCCTCCCGAGTAGCTGGGACTACAGGCATGTGCCACCATGCTCGGCTAATTTTTTCTATATATTTTTAGTCGTCCGATTAATTTCTTTCTAATTTTTAGTAGAGACGGGGTCTCGCTCTTGCTCAGGCTGGTCTCGAACTCCTGAGCTCAAACTATCCGTCCGCCTCGGCCTCCCAGAGTGCTAGGATTACAGGCGTGAGCCATCGCACCCGGCCCCTCTTCCACTTTTAAAGACCCTTGAGATTACACTGGGGCCATCTGGATAATCCAGAACAATTTCCCTATTTCAAGGTCAGTTGATTAGCAACAACCATTACCCTCTGCCATGTAACATAACATATTCACAGCTTCCAAGGATTAGGATGTAGATGTCTTTTGGAGGGAGCAATTCTTTTGCCTACCATATTCTCTTTCCTCCAGCACTGAAATCAGCGGTGATCTGATGGGAAAGCCTCCACCAACCTAAATCCTAGGGCTCTCCTGCTACATGATAGATGTGTAGCTTAAGGGGGAAAGAAGGCTCTTGAGCCACTAAGGTTTGGGGGCTGTTTGTTACTACTGCAGCAGACCAGCTTCTCCTGGCTGATACAAAAAGTGAGTTTTATTAAATACTTAGTGAAACTTTTGTTTTAGGTGAATATGTGTGTAATGAGTTACAATGAAAAATGAATTTTATGCAGCAAATTTTAAAATGTTTAAAATCACTGTTCTAGAAAAACATACCTAAACCAAACATACCCTATTAGTGTCTGTGTAGCCTGTGGGATGCTATTTTCTGATTTCATTCCATCAGGGTATTCTACCAAGAATACAGGCAGGTCAACTCTCCAGTAACCAGAATGTTGGCTTCTCCAGTGAGCCCCATCCGCCATCTGCAGCATGGGGTACCCGTTGATCAATTTTGACACTAATACTCTGTTGCTCTTCTGTGAGCCGTCGGTCCTTCCAGTATCACTTTGTGCCTGTCAGGGAGAAGGTTGCACCACAAGGGACCCAAATGAAGTACCTTCTGGGACAGATTACCCCAAAACAAGAGTTTATAATTCTGTATGGTATAGCTAAACAATGGAATATTACACAGCACTGAAATTAGGCTTGCTTCTTTCACAACACAGGGAAATACCTATCATAGAATATTAAGCAGAATAAGTCTGGAATCAGAACAGCACATTTGTCATGAGCTCAACTTTATACTCAATAAACACCCAAAATAAAAAATGAGAAGACAATGTTCTTAAGATGGCAATAACCCCCCTAACTCATCTATGGATTTAATGCAATCTCTATCAAAATCCCAGCTAACTATTTTTGCAGAAAAATGACAAGCTGATCCTAAAATTCATAAGGCAGTGCGAGGGACCCAGAATAGACAAAACAATCTTGAAAAAGATAGAACCAAGTTGGAGGACTCACACTTCCCAATTTGAAAATTTATGCAATGCTATAGTAATCAAGACTGTGTGGTACAGGCATAAAGGAAGACACACAGATCAAAGGAACAGGATGGAGAGTCCAGAAATAAACCTATATATTTATTGACTTGAGTCAAGACAAGTCAATGGGGGAAAGAACAATCTTTTCAACAAATGATGCTGGGGCCGGGGCAGTGGCTCATGCCTGTAATCCCAGCACACTTTGGAAGGCCAAGGTGGGAGGATCACTTGAGCCCACAAGTTCAAGACAAGCATGGGCAACATAGTGAGACCCCATCTCTACCAAAAAAAAATGATGAATGATGCTGGGACAACTGGATATCCACATGCAAAAGAATGAAGTTAGACCTCCTATCTTACACCATGTACAAAAATTAACTCAAATGGACCAAAGATCTAAATGTAAAAGCTGCAACTGAAAAACTCTTAGAAGAAAACATAAAGCCAGGTATAGTGGCTCACACCTGTAATCTTAGCACTTTGGGAGGCAGAGACAGGAGGATTGCTTGAGGCCAGGAGTTCAAGACCAACCTGAGCAAGAGGGAGACCCTATCTCTACAACAAATGGAAAAATCAGTCGAACTTAGGGGTGTTTGCTTGTGGTCCCAGCTACTCGGGAGGCAGAGGCAGGAGGATTACTTGAGCCCAGGAATTTGAGGTTGCAGTGAGTTATGATCATGCCACTGCACTCTAGCCTGGGCAACAGATGAAACCTTGTCTCTCTCTTTTTTTTCACTCACTCACTCACTCACTCGCTCACCAACCCACTCTCTCTGAGACCTTGTCTCAAAAAAAAAAAAAAGTTTTTTGGGAGAAGAAAACAAAAGTATAAATCTTCATGACCTTAGATTAGGCAATAGTTTCTTAGATATGACAGCAAAAGCACAAGCAAATGAAGAAAAAGCAGATAAAATTTAAAAACATGTGTGCTTCAAAGATCACTAACAAGAAAATGAAAAGACAATCCATAGAATGGAGAAAATATTTTCAAATCATGTATCTGGTAAGGGTCCAACATCCAGGATATATAAAGAACTATTCCAACTCAACAACAAACAGGCAAATGACCCATTTAAAAATGGACAATGGATTTATTATATTTGAACAGGCATTTCTCCAAAGAAAATACACAAATGGCCAATAAACACAAGAAAAGATGTCCAACGTCATCAATCATCAGGTAAATACAAATCGAAACCACAATGAGATACTTCATATCCACTAAGACACCAAGGTGGCTGTAATCAAAGAGAACAATAACAAGTGCTGACAAGAATATGGAGACACTGGAATCCTCATACATTGCTGGTGGGAATGGAAATGGTGCAGCCGCTTTGGAAAATAATCTGGCATTTCTCTAAAAGTTAAATATAGAGTTAACATGCGACCCATCAAGTCGCTCTTAGGTACATACCCAAGAGAACTGAAAACATGTCTACATAAAAACTTATACATAAATGTTTGCAGCAGCATTTTTCAAAATAGCCATAAGAGTGCAAAAAAAGAAAAACCCAAATGTCCATCCACTGATGAATGTATTTTTTAATGTCGTATATACATACAATGGGATATTATTCAGCCATAAAATGGGATGAAGTACTGATTCATGCTACAACATAGATGGACCTTGAAAACACAATGCTAAGTAAATTAAGCCAGATGCAAAAGGCCACATGTTGTACGATTCCACTTACGTGGAATGTAATGTTCAGAGTAGGCAAATTGATAGAAAGATTAGTGGTTGCCAGGTGTTGGTGGGAAGATGAGACGGGGAGTGATTTCTTCTTCTACCTATACTTCTGCTTGCCTGCCAAGAGAAATGGCCATTGGACTTAGGAAACACTTCATAGGGTCGGGGTCACAGCCACCATCAGGCTGAGCCAAAAATACAGCTGACACACCCCAAACAGGCCTCTGCTCAACTCTGACCAGTGGCTATCCCATTCGTCGTTCACTTGCCACCAAACGTGCACACAGCCCCTCCCGATGCCAGGCTCTGGGGGCACTAACATGAGCAATCCATGGTCCCTGCTGATGAAAGACCACAGTATAGCCAAGTTAGAGAAACCCACCAAGAATCATGGCCACCATACATTAAGCTTTCCCCATGAACCAGGTGCTGTGCTAAGCATTTTATTAATACGTACGTTATTATATTATTCCACCTAAATATTCCAGTTTTTTAGAGGAGAAACTCAGACTCCAAGACCCTACTTAACTTGTCCAGAGTCACAAAGCCAGTATCAGAAAATTCATACAGGAGAAACCCCATGAATGGTCCACCTATGGGAAACCATTTAGCCAAAACACATCTTAACATCAGAAAGCTCATTCTGCTTTCTGCAGATTCACTACCAGTGAATTGAGAGAGCACTAGTAACAATTCATTCCTTTGTGAGTGTCAGAAAATTCATGTTAGAAAAAAATGCTATAAATGCAGTGAATGTGGGAAGACCTTCAGATATTTACTCAATCTTTAGTCAACATCAGAGAACTCATCCAAGGCCGGGCGAGGTGGCTCATGCCTGTAATCCTAGCACTCTGGGAGACTGAGGCGGGAGGATCGCTCTCGCTTAGCAAGAGCAAAACCTCATCTCTACTAAAAAGAGAAAGAAATTATCCCAACAACTAAAAAACTAAAACTAGAAAAATTATCCGGGCATGGTGGTGCATGCCTGTAGTCCCAGCTACTCAGGAGGCTGAGGTGGGAAGATCCCTTGAGCCCAGGAGTTTGAGGTTGCTGTGAGCGAGGCTGATGCCACGGCACTGTACCCAGGGCGACAGAGTAAGACTCAGTTGGAAAAAAAAAAAGAAAAGAAAAAACTCATCCAGGAGAGAATTCAGGTGCCAGTTACTGCTCCAAGTATGTCACAAATATTATTAACTCATTTACTCTTCCAACAACCCTAAAAGGAGTACCATATCATCCCATTTCACAGATGAAAAATTAAGGCTCAGAGAAGTTAAGTGATTTGCCCAGGGTCACACAGTGAGCAAGGGGCAGAGCTAGATATTGGAGCTCAGGCAGTCTGGCTCCAGAGAGCATGCTTATTAGCACTCACAATATTTCCTGAGAGGGGGGATTGTGTGGTTATGTCTGGGAAGTTGAGAAAGGATTCACGGGAGGAGGCAGCAATGAGGAGGATTGTGAAGAACGCACTGAAGTGAAGAAGAGGTGCAGGCAGAGGACTAGAGAGGGCAATTGCGTCCACTGGGTGCTGGGGAGATAGCAAGTGGCCTGGGTGGCTACAGTGTGTCCTGAGTGCCTGGGAGGAGCATGAGGCTGAAGGCTGGGTTACAGAATGGTCCACTTGCTCCCCCAGAGAGTCCCAGAGTGCTTCTATCTGTGGGCCCTGGGCTAGGAGAGTTGAGGATGCTGTGAAAGGCCTTGAATGCCAGGCTGAGGAACTTGGCCTATATCTAGAAGGCAATAGGGAGCCAGGGGCATTTGGTGGGTAGAGAGGATGACTGGCCAGGACTATATTTTGGACACAGAGATGCCCTCAACCCCATAACTTTCCCCCATCTCTGCCCCTGATAGCAGTCATGGCTCAGCTGTGTAGGGTGGGGACCAGGCAGGGGGCATTCACTCTCAGAGACAGCCACCCTACATTCTGACCTACTTTCCTGGGAGTGAGAACAGCCATCAGGGAGCAAGGAGGTGTAAGGAGCAGGTGGCAAAGGCTGCAAAGAGGTTCCTAGGGCCCTTATCACAGTCTCCCTGGTAGCAGAGTTATTTGTGTACAGGCTTGTCTGCTCTGCCGGAATTTCACAGCCCTCCTGTGTCAGAGCGCTGCCTGCCTGTGTACCCGCCATCAGTGCACCTGCTTCTCAGGACAGCCCAGGAGGGGGATGGAGGCAGGAAGGCAGGAAATGTCACCCCATTTCGCAGATTTCCGGAGCCTGGGGAGCCTGAGGGATCACGCACAACCTGCTTCATTTCCCAGACGAAGAACTCAAAGCCCAAGGGAAAGAAGAGTCTCGCCAGGGTCAGGAAACTCAGGCTCAGAGAGATTCTCTGTGTGCCCAGAGTCAGACTGGAATGATGCTCCCGTCCCCTTACATCCCTGCCCCAAATCCACCAAGGCTCCCTTGGGCCACGGCATGGCTCTGTGGGCACAGGGTGCTGTCCGGCAGGCCCGAAGGGCTGGGGGCAGTTGGGGGCTGGGGGTGTCTGGCAAGTCAGGCTCCTGGGCTCCAGCCTTCCCACAGGTTTCCAGGCAGACAGCGATTCCCCTAGCCTCCTGTCCGCGTTCAGTACTCACTTTCCTGGCCACGACCCACAGTTGTGAAAGTTTTTGCGGGTGCAGAGTGAAGAAAGAGGGGAGCCTCCAGTGGCCATGGACAGAGGGCAGTTTCGTAAAGAAGCCTGGCGCATTTTCTGTTAACCATGAAATGAGAGATCTGAGAATCAAAGGTTAGTAAAAATCCCCCTGAGCAGGCGCAGAAGCTGAAGCAAGCAGACCCTTCCTGACCCGGGTGTGACCTCAGGCCACTGTCATGTGCTCTCTGAGGCTCACTTTCCCTTGTCTGGAGAATGGGGTGACATCCACCCCATAGGCTGGAGCTCCACATAAAGACCTGGCACCTAGTCAGGAGTCAATACAGGGAAGCTGACACTGTTGACACCATAATTATCACCATCATCATTGCCCTGGTCAATGGTCTGCCCTGCCCCACATTCAGGGGAGAGTTCTTGCCCAAATGTCCCTCACGTGAGAAGGCCCGAGGGTGGCAGGAGATGGATATGTTACCCCACCTGGAGCCAGACATTTTTCTAGCTGTCTGTCTCCCTCCCAGTCCCAGATGGAAAACAGTTTACGATGTTTCTTTCCCAGTTTAAACCTCCACATTCCAGAACCCTCGGAGACATGCCCTGCTCCTCCCTCTTCCTGTACCACCCTTTCCATCGGTTCTCCCAACTGCACACCCTTCCCAGCGTCCCCTCATCCGAGCGGCTGTCCCCGATGCTTCGGCTTAACGCGCTCTTGCCCCGATGCCTCCCCCCGCCCCCCCTCCCCGGCTCCTTCCCTTCCACTCTTCTTTCCTACTTCCCTCCTTTCATTTCTTCCTTTTATCTTTCAGACCTCTGGGGCTTGCGCTGTTCTGACCTGCAGGAGACACAGAGCCCTGTGCCCTGTCCCCAGAGCACCTACACTCTGCAGCAAGGAGACAGACAATCCGCAAATAAACGAACCCCCTCAAAGCACAGTGGGAGGGAGGAGGGAGGTGCACCTATGATGCGCCCAGCTCAGCTCCGGGCCCACGTCAGGCACCCAGCACACATTCACGGCTTTCTCCCCCTATCCCCGCTGTCCCCCCAGCGTCCACACAGGGCCAGCACATCGCCACTGCCTAGTGACACCATGGAACTGAAATGACGGCAAACCCCGGAGAGCAGGAACTGCGTCTTCCTCCAGTCATTTCTTTTTCCTTGATACAACATCAGGTGCTTAATAAAGATCTGAATGAGCAAACAAATGAACAAACAAGAGCCAAGCCCTGAGCCGGGGAAAACAGGCCCTGGGCCAAGCAACATGTCAGAGGCAGCAGTCTCGCCAGCAGGACGAGACACCGGCTGCGCGGCCCCGGCGGGAGCCCGTTAGATCCAGGGCGCCCCAGACACGAGACACTCCATTATTTTCCCAGCAGGAGGATTTTACGCAGAGGGTTTTTTGTCTTGTTTGTTTTTTCTTTTTACCAATTTAAACGCACAAACTTTTAGGGATATAGAATAACATTTTATGTTAAAATAATATATTAATTCAGAAACATTATTTTCTTCCCATTCTCACATTTCATAAAACGTCACAATAGATCCAGTATGGTGCCACATCTCTGACTTTGTGTCAACCACTCTGTGGGTCAGTCAGGGACTCTGTAGGGACCAAAATCTAGCTTTCTCGAGAAAGAATTTTTGGAGAAAAAAAACCATGCCTTATATTTATCCAGATACGGTGCCCAGCGTGTGCTGGAGCTGGCCTGTATAGACTCATAAGAGTGACTGTCACGTTTTTAGGAATTTGGTGAGCTAGTTATTAAACACAACCACTACCAGTGGTTCTCAGCTTGGGGTGACTTTGCACCCCAGACACATTTGGCAATGTCTGGAGACACTGTGGGCTATCAAAATGTGGGGGAGGGATGCTACCGGCATCTCGTAGGTGGAGGCCAGGGACACTGCCTGCATAATGCTCAGGTCAGTGGCCCCAGCCCCAGCAAAAGTCTCCAGCCCAGAATGTTAACAGTGCTGATGCTGAGAACCCCTGATACAAACTTACAATTAAATAAATTATATTAAAAACAAAAGGAATACATACTCAAAACTTACCACTTACTAAGTATTTCACTACTATGCTTCTGAGGTTATTTATGTCTACTGTATATTCATGTCTACCTTATGGTGGGAATACCATATAATGGTGTCTGCTGTTGATCTCTTCCTAACTCCATGTACAATGACATCACGTTGGTAGAGTGAAGTCCGTGGTGGGAGAATTTACACCACAGAAATTGGCAAATGCTACAATCTTACCCACCTTCCTTTTTTCTGGAAGGCCAGTTGTTCGCAGTGCGCCACTGGGCGTAGTACTAATTAGAGAGGGGAAATTCACAAGCCTGGTGCATCCTTCCCAGTTTCCAGCCAAGGGAGAAGGCTCAGCACCACCTACCGTATGGAACGCAGACCTGAATGTGGCCACAGGCACATACTCTACACACGCATACCACACGTACAAATACTAAACACACCCCATATACACACATGCATCACACTCCCCACACACGTACACCATACACACTGCACTTACCTCCACATGCACTCCCACGGTAGCCCTCTAGCCAGCAGAGGAATAATTTGAATAATGAGAAAAATAAGCAAAAGAATGACAATCTGAGCCCAAAAGTTTGAGGCCGCAGTGAGCTATGATGGTGTCATTGCACTCTAGCCCGGGCAACAGAGCGAGACTCTGTTTCAAAAAAAAGACAATCTGGCTAACTGCATTGTTTGATGTCTGAGCATCTTCACCTCTACTCCGTCCTCATCCTCTGTGGTCCACCCTTCCCCACACACCCCACATCTAGCCTGCTAAGGTGAAGGTCTCAATACTGCCCTCACCCCCCTAAGGAGCACCCAACCCAGTGACCCCATTTCAGTCCTGCTGGAGGCCCTGGATGCATGGCCCCCATCCCTGCTCTGTGCCCAGCTCTCGGTAGGCTCCAGGGCTGAGACTGGCCTCCGCCCCTCCCCAGAGCCCAGGACAAGCAATTCCCTGGGTGACTCCACCCACCTGACCACTTTAGCTGCCACCAGATGCTGGCAGCTCCGGACCTCCATCTCCAGCCAGACCCTCTCTGACCCCACACCCGCCAGCCTTCGGACATTTCTACTTGGATGTCCCCCAACTCCTCAGACAAGTCCCAAACAGACTCACATACACACACTGTTCCTCCCCTATGCCCTCCACCCGTGCTCAGCCCAGAGGCTGGTGCACAGGAAGAGCTCAATCCCCCAAAGAGAGGAAAAACAAACTTCCTGGTGAAGCAGATGGGAAGTCTTACCCCATTTTACAGATGAGAGCCCTGGGATTCAGTGGAGTTAAGGGGCCAGCCCAGGAGCAGCAGCAGAGGCAGTAGCCTGTGGGGCGGAGGGAGGCCTGGGAGAGCTGGAGCTGGGGGCTGCAGGCAGCAGCGGCCAGGCCAGGGTGAGCCCGGCAGGATCGGCTTCCCCAACCCCGAGTAGGGGGCTCGTTACAAAGAAGAGGAAAAGGCGTTCCTGATACGCGTCCTGTTTCCTCTCCTCCTGCGGGCTTCTCAGGCCACGGAGGGCGGATGTCCCTGGGCTGGCAGCACTCTGCCTGTGCACCGACAGGCTGAGGGCGAGGGTCTCCCTGGGCCCCTTTCCGTGCCAGCAGTCCGGGCCTCATGGAGACAGGGGCTCACTGAAGTGACCCCTCGCGGTTTCCTTCCTAGTCTTATCCCTGGAGGGTACTGGTCACAACCAGGCACCTCCTGTGCATCAGAGGTCCCACAAAGGCACCTCCACCAGGAAGCCTTCCATGTCACCTCACTTGCTGTAGGAGCCCGTCTACGGTCCCTGTCTTCCCTTCCCCACAGCAGCCAAGTCCATAACTCTGCCCAGCTCGCTCTGTGGCTACTGCCTGTGGGACCCGGGCTCCCCACGAATCAGGAAGTGGAGGGATCCCCAAAGGCAGAGGCCATCAAATGGGGTTTCTTGAGTAAGAGGACAAGGCGCATCTCCCCTGTCAGACAGTCCATCCTGAGGGTGGAGGTCAGATCTCCTCTGTCAAATAGGGATCTCTCTGAGGGCACTGGCCATGACTCCTCCATCTGACTGGAGGCTCCTGCAGGATGAAGGTCATGCCTCCTTCCTCAGACAAGGAGCTGCAGAGGGCAAGAGGACTATGTTCCCTATGTGACATAGGGAGTCCCAGGGAACAGAAACCACGTTCCCCCTGTCAGACAGGAGTCTGTCTCTGGAAGGCAGGGTCATGCCTCCTCCATAAGACCAGGAGCTCTCAGAGGGCACAGTCCCCATATGCTGCCCCCACAGCAGTTCCCAGAACAGACTTCGGTTCAGTCTGAAACACAGAGAAGGGCTTCCCTCTGGGGCAGAACTGGGGCGGAGTCTCACACATTCCCTCCTTTGCCCAGCGTCCATGCCAACCTCCCACTCATGCCCTCTGGTGAGCTGAAGCCGCCATGCCATACTTAAGATAGCCATATGTCTGGGCAGAGGCTAGCAACCTCTGGGGAAATGGCAATGGGGCAACTGAGGGATTCCTGACAAGAGGACACCCAGGACAGGCTGGGCATCTGCTCTGGCTAGATGTGACCAAGTGTGTGTCCTGGATGGGTCTCTACGCCTGGCTCTGCCACTAACTGGGCAAACCTCTTCCCCCTCGCCATTGCCAAACTCCATCAGCACCCACCTCTGGCTAGAGTGCCATGAAGCATCAGGAAGAGGGGCTGGAAGGCCCTTCCTAGGACCCTGGTGAGAACAACACTGGCCTTCCCTGGGTGCCTGTCCCTGAGCCTGGTCCAAGCAGCCTCCACAATCGTCTCCCTACTTGCGCCAGCTCCAGGGAGCTGCTATTAGTTAGCATCGATCCACAAAGTGCTTTGCTGACACTTTATGAGCTCAGCCTCACCAGAGGCCCCAGGGACTGGGAGCCAGAGGCAGAAACCAAGCCCTGGGAGCCCAGGCCACGGGGTACAGCCAGGGAGCCGCTGAGCCAGCGTTTGAAATCAGGCCCCAAGGCCAAGGCCCAAACAAGCCCAGAGCCAGCGCTAGGTAAATGTTAGCTGAATGTATGTTAACAAAAAAGCAACCTGACTAGATATTAGTAACAATCTGGATATATTTGCTTTTTCTTGTTCTTTTTTTTAGTGATTTTTATTTATTTATTTAATTTCTTTTTCAAGATGGGGTCTTACTATATTGCCCAGGCTGGCCTCAAATACCTAGGTTCAGGCAATCCTCCCACCTCAGCCTCCCGAGTAGCTGGGACTACAGGCATGTGCCACCACATCTAGCTCAGGTATATGTTCCTATTAAGAAATTATTATTATTATTTATAACTGATACAAGCCAGACACTATTCTAGACACTATATTAACTCATTAATATTCACAAGAACCCTATAAAGTAGATACTCTTATTATCAACTGAGACACAAACAGGTTAAATAATTTGCCCAAAGTCACAGAACAGGAAATAAAATATGGAAGCAACTCAAACCATCTGCTTGATAAATTAAGAAGTAAAGACACAATAACAATGCTTCTGAATTTTAAAAGAATTAGATGTTTTTTGAAAGATACAATTTATCCCAAGTGTGTTCCAAACCAAACACATTCATTATTGGACATCCTGTAGTCTGGTTTAGGATGTAAGAGGGTCTCTGCAAGAGTAGTATTACAAATGTAAAACACATGCTGATCTTAAAGTCACAGTTATCCTTCTTTTCAAACTTTTGACTGAGTAATTTTATTATTCATAAAATTTAGAAAACAAAAAGCCCCATAATAACAATCATTTCAAGATTTGCCATTCGTTAATTTGTCATGTGTTAGGTACTTTACATATTTATCATGTTAAATCTTGAGGACAACTCAAGGAGAAAAGGGCATTAATCCCACTTTATGAAAGTGGAAACTGGAGCCCAGAAAGGGGACAGGATGAGCCCCTAGTCACCCAGCTCGTAGGAGGCAATGCCAGCCTGTCGGCCCTTTCAAAGCCCTGCTCCTTCCCTGCCCACACGGCTCCCTGTGCTCTCAGAAGGTGGCCTGGGGAGGCCAGAGCCCCACAGAGGGGGCAGCCAGCATCAGAGTGCTCAGTCAGCTGGCTGGTGGGCCCAACCCTGCAAGGCAGGGTCCCCTAGGGCAGAGAGCTCAAGCTCTGCCTCCACTGGGAGCCTGGCCCAGGCTCCGGGCTAAAGACGCCTATCTCACACCCCTTCCTTGGTGGACATGATCCATTTGGGTATTTGCATCCCTGGGATGGTAGCTTCTCCCTGGCAAGACTGTGCTTGGCACAGAAGTGTGTGATAAAGGAGTTAAGGGCACAGGCTAGGGGCTAGGCAGGCCTGTGGCTTCCTGGCCCTGCACTTGAGCTGTCTGGAGAGTTAAGTGAGGCCCCACACACAGTGGGAGCTCTGTAAGTGGTGATAACACTAACCACCGCCACACCCAGGCAGACTCGCCCGGGTGGCCTAGGCAGGTCCCTGTCCTTCTTGGCTTCAGCTGGCTCACGGGCTCTCCGTGGGGTTCACATTACCTCTCAGGAGCCTGAGCAGCTGAGAAGAGATAATGGGTACGAGCAGTTCCGAGGAGACCAGAGTGCTGAGCAGAGACAAAGCCTGTTATCAGGACAAGGCTGAATTATCGAGCATTTTTAAGAAATGCATTTCTATTACTTCCAAGAACACATGGGCTTGCAGACGAGGTCGGCGCAGCAAAGCCAGCCAAGAGCACCGGTGCCTCAGTGGGGCAGTGAGCAGGGGAGGAGCGTTCTGGGGCACGTCCAAACCTTTCCCCAAACCACTCCCTGGGCCTTGGTAATAAACACCCCCCAAACCTACTCGCAAACCTTCCACCTGCTCCTCAAACCAGTTCCTTTCTGTGGTCCCGGGAGGGGTCGTGAGAAGCCTGCCAGGAGGACCAGTGCTGGTCCCCTTCTTAGCCACCAACATATCTGGAGTGACAGCCTCCAAACCAGCCATGCCTGCTGCAGCCTAGATACTCAGGCCAGCTGATCCCACCCCCCAGGGGAAGCTGCTCAAATGGAAACGGATGTGGGGAGGAGCAATTGGGAACAGGGTCTAGGTCTCTACCCTGGCACTAATGGCTCTGTCTGTTTGGACATGGCACCTCACCTCACATGTCCTCACCTAGATAATAGGACATTGAGGGGAATGGACAAGCTGATGTCTGTACATGACTGTCGCATAATCTAAGTTCAATACAGGGTAGGATTAGTGGCCAGGAAGCACCAAGATGAACAAGGCTATCCCTGCCTTTGTGGGGCCTAAAGTTTAGGGGGAAAGATGTAAGTAATCACACATAGGAACACAGATCAGGAAGCAGAGGAGCCTTTGACCACCATGCAATGCTGTCTCCCAACATCTATTTGGTGGCCCTAGGCATGGGGACATGGGCCTCCAAGGAGTCTGCAGTATGGTGGACGAGCTGATGGAACATGCTTCCTTAAGTCCTACACAGCCTCTCCTTTAACGCTGTTCCCCCTCAGCTCAGATTTCACCTCATCAGGAATCAGTGTGACCAACATGGCCCTCTTGGTGTCCTGGTCATCAGCAGGAGGCTGTGGCAGTGGGCGTGAGCATTCACATCACAGAAAGGAAAGGACCCCAGTAATCTGGTCACCTGCTCTTAGCTCAGACTCCTGAGAATCCGACTGAGTCAGTCATGGGGACCTGCTCAATTCTAAAGGCTGGACTTCCACGTGGCGACCTTGCCCAGGCCAGGCCCCAGGAGCTTCCCCAGTGCCTTCGCCATACTGCCTCTGTCCCACCACGACTGCACTGACCTTGTGAGCAGAGGGGTCTGTTATGGAAGCTCTGCCCACATACGGCAGGGGAAACGGACATGCAAACCAATAACTGGCTACCAAAGGCACCCAAGAGAAGGTTATGAAGAGGGACACAGTAACCCAGGGACGGAGTGGCCCCATTCTTCCATGGATGGACAGGGCCTGCTGAGAAAGTCACAGAGAGCAGGTGACATCTGAGCTGGACTTGAAGAATGAGGAAGAGTTTGCCTGGTCATCAAGGTGTGGAAGAGAGAACATTAGAGCAACATGCCTATGCATGGAATTACACATCCTTATACAGCAGAGTGCACATTTCAAAATTACTCTCTCATCTGATTCTCTCAAATCCCATAATAGTGTTATTAACCGTCCCCGCAGACACAGGCAAATTTAAAAAGTGAAGTCCAGTGAAGGCAGATGATGAGCCCCAGGGCAAAGGGAGACTGATTCTGAGTAGAGGGAGGGCGGCTGGGCTCTGGCTGGATGGTTCTCTTCTGACCAAGTGCAGGGGCATTTCTGTATTCCAGTCCAGCGACAACTCTCCACTTCAGCCCTGCTAGTCTGTGACACCCTCTTCTCATCCCCAACACACACACACGCTCCTCCGGACACCAGGGCCTGTCAGAAGGGGCCGGCCGAGAGAGGGCAGCCAGCAGAGGAACAGCGCCACAGAGCCCGGGCCAAGGAGCTGAGGAAGAGCGAACCATTCTCGAAGGCCCAGATCGGAGGCCCTGCCCTCTTCCACCCCTCTGAGCACTGATAACCTCGACCTCTCCCACTGTAAGCCTCCAACCCAGGCCTCTCCTCTCCCCTCCTCTGGCAGCAGCTGCCGCCAGCCTCTCCCTTCTCCTCCCTCCACCCTCGCCCTCCCCGGGGAGCAGTGAGCTCAGCCTTTCCCATCAGCCATCCCTGGGAATGATGGGAAATGCACGCAGGCCAGGAACTGGGAGGAGAAGGGGCGTCCCAGGGGCAGGGCTCAAGTCTGCCGCTTCCTGTGACCCCCTGGCCGGCCAAGGGCACAGCCTGCCTGTTTGCACGCTCTGAGGAGGTGAGCTCAGACTGCTGGAGCTGGCAGGGGCCTCATCTTATAGATGGGGAGACAGAGGCCCAGAGAAGGGAAAGACAGGACTGACTGCCACGTCTCAGGCACTGCTGGAGCCTTTCCCACTCCTTGTCTCATGTAATCCTCACAACCGCCCTGCCAGGTACATGCACAAGGCTGAATGATGGTACCCAAGATGCCCACATCCTCATCCCGGAGCAGTGAATACGTTACTGCGCATGGTAGGAGGGACTCTGCAGATGTGATTCAGTTAAGGATCCTGAGATGGAGAGATGATCCTGCATTGCCAGGGTGGGCCCATGTGATCACAACGGTCCTTATAAGAGGGAGGTAGGAGGGTCAAAGGGATGAAAGGTGATGCGACGAGGAAAGCATTGAAGCTGGGAGATGCTACACCGCGGGCTTTGAAGATGGAGGCCAGGAGCCAAGGAATGCAGGCAGCTTCTAGAAGCTAGCCAAGGCAAGGGAATGGATTCTCCCCTGGAGTCTCCAGAAGACACAGAGCCCTGTCAACCCATTTCAGGACATCTGACCTCCAGAATGGTAAGAAAATAAATATGTGTCATTTTAGGCCGGGCGTGGTGGCTCACACCTGTAATCCTAGCACTCTGGGAGGCCGAGGCCAGAGGATCGCTTGAGCTCAGGAGTTCGAGACCAGCCTCAGCAAGAGCGAGACCCCGTCTCTACTAAAAAAAATAGAAAGAATTAGACCAACAAATAAAAAACTAAAAATAGAAAAAATTAGCCGGTGTGGCAGCATGCGCCTATAGTCCCAGCTACTTGGGAGGCTGAGGCAGGAGAATCGCTTGAGCCCAGGAGTTTGAGGTTGCTGTGAGCTAGGCTGACGCCACGGCACTCTAGCCTGGACAACAGAGCGAGAATCTGTCTCAAAAAAAAAGAAAAATATGTGTTGTTTTAAGCCACTAAATATGTTGTAATTTGTCACAGGAGCAATAGGAGACTAAAATAGCAGGCATTCTCATTCCCATTTTCCAGATGAGGAAACAGAGGCTCAGAGAAGGTACGTGACATTCTCAGGTCCTGCACGTATCCCTCCACACCACACTGGCTTCCTGAGACTCTCCATGGGCTCTTAAGCCTGGGAGCCCCTCAGCCGGGTCTTCAAGGCCAGAGTCTGCTGCTGCAGGGCTGAGGCTGAGGACAGGGTAGGGAACTGGAGAAGGTAAAGCTTTGTGCCCACAGGAGGTGGTGGCTATGGCTGGACCCTTCCAGAGCCAGTGGCTGAGTCCTGCCACGTCCCAACCAAGAAGCAGAGGCATGTGACCCAGAGGAAGGGCCATGGCTATGCAGCTGGGCGTGGTTAGCTGAATGTCTCCAGGATTAACTGAGATTAGATGAAATCCTCCCCTCATCTCATTTTGATCCTGATAAAATCCTGGGAGGAAAGCTCCTTATCCTTCTGCATCACTGGTAAGGAAAATGAGTCCCAGGAGTCAGTGACTGGCCCAAGTTCTCCCAGCTACGACCCGTGGAGCCTGGATATTCGTAATGAGCAACAGAACAAAAGCATCAGAGCCAAGATTAATATCTACTGAACACTTCTACATGCCTAACACTGCCCTAACTGTTGCTGGCATTTTCTCAAGCATTCTAGATGCAAATCTGATCCCCACAAGTCCTGGCCACTCTGCTCCCCTTGTGGGTGAGAAAGCGGGGTCAGGAGTGAGGGGTCTGCCTCAGATGGCAGAAGGCCCGGGAGGCCAGTCATCTCCTAGATAGCAAAGGTAACAGCAGATTGGATGGGGCAGGGTGTGGTGGCACATCTCCTGGGCAGATAGGTCCCCTAGAAACACAGACCTAGGACCCTGGAGCTGAGGGAGCCTTGCAGAACATCTGGTCCCCCCAAGGGTACACATGGTGCCACTGAGGGCCCGAGAAGGCCAGGACTTTCCCCAGGCCCCACGGTGTCACTTTGGGAATCAGGGCAGGGCAGTGGTTAAGACCTTGGGGTCTGCCACTAAAGGGCTGGGTGACCAAATCTCTCTGACCCTCATCTCTAAAATGGGGAGAGCAACAGCGCCTTTCTTCCCTGGCACGGCGCCCAGCGAGAGCAGAGCCCATGGTGGATGAAAGCTGCTCTAACCACTGAGAGAGCAGGGCCTGCACTCAGGGCGTCTGAGTCCCAGCCGGTGCTGTTTGCACCACCCCACACCACTGGAGGGGGAAGTCTACCTCCTGTAGTGACTTATTGTAATTTTCATTGCCTTCACGCCTATTCTGAATATGTCAGACTTTCTCGTACCTGAAGCAGGGCTCAGTCACCCTTGACAGTTTCCAGTCCTCCCTGTCACTGAGGTCCATCCAGGTATCTGCCTTCTGCAACCTCCTGCTGGTGACCACCTCCCTATGGCACAGCAGTCCAGCCCACCTGACTCGCCCCACTGACCCCAACCCCAGCAGGGGCTGCACTGACCACCCTCAGTCACAGGGACTCGTGCCTGCTGGCTCTAAACCCACCAATTAGATTTCCCCATGGGAAACCTGCTTGAGTAACACCGTGGACCCCAGAAAAGACGCTGGCCTACAAGTCGCTCGCTCTCCTTTGTTCCCGCTGGCTAAGTGCCTGTCCTGGGTGGCTCCTCCCTTCCCGTTGGCCCTGCGAGGCGTGCTGCCCTCTTCCCTCTGTAGGACTAGAAGTGCTTCTGTCTTGTCACGCATTCTGCCGTGTCGTCTCCTCTGTGTCTCACCTGACCAACACACCGAATCTAACTCTCCTCCGTCTCAGAGCTCTCCCAGAGAGTGGCTGTCTTGTAGAAATAAACTGGACATAGGTCAGACAAGAGCCACAGAGCATCTACCAGTATAAACAAGTTTCCTGCGAAAGGGATACCTGGTCAGACACTTAGGCGTTAGACCGTCTGCTGGGGGAGGCATTCTGTGAAAGGCACATTGTAAACACCACGACCACCTCCCCTGGAGCCCGGTCGGGGCATGGCTACAAGTTTATAGCCCTCTCCAGAGAGACCTCAAGACCAAATTAGAGGAAAACACAATACCCCCTCTCTAGAGATATAACTGGGTGGGTTTAATTTAACCCCTGGGCTGGACCCCCAGGGGGAGGACACCTGGACAGGTGGGCACTCAGCTCTCTGTGGAGCCGCTGCTTCTGGGCCCCCAACCTGGTTAGCTCTTTATCTTGTGTGATCATCTCTAAGAAAGGGGTTATCGGCCTCATTTTCCTTACAATTAAAGAAAGGGGCCAGCACAACCCCAAGGGAGCAAGCCGGGGCTAGAGGAACTCCTGATCCCAGACTGGACTCCCCACTTCCAAACCGATAGAAGGGAAAGAGGAATGGCTGTCACTGAGCACTTCCTGCGGGTGGGAGCTGTACTGAAACTTTCATGCAATCATCCGGCTTAAACTTCACAACAGCCCAACCGGAGGGGATTATTGGTCCCATTTTGCTGTGCAGGAAGCCAGGGTTTCCAGAGGTCAAACAACATGCTTGCGGTACTGGCTGGCAAAGCTAGACTCCCACTCTGCTCCAGGAGGCTCTGGGTGAGCCCCATTCCCATTCTAGAGCGCTGCAGGCTTTTGAAGGGAAGGAACCCAGACCGGGGCAGGAGGCCTCTGCACAGAGGCAGCCTCTGGCCAATCTTCAGCCCCTATGGCCAGCTCCTCCCTCCCAGCCCCTCTCACCTCACCTTGGCCTCCCCTACCCCGCCTGAGCCTTTTATTAATACCTGGAAATAATACATTGTAAGGCCGTTGCACCCACCTGACCGCATCCCCACCCCCAGGCCCAGTTCTCATCCACTTCCTTTGAGTTTTGCTCTGGGGCACTTCCTCGGAAAGCCTTTAGTGAGCCTCAACTAGGTCAGATTCCCCAGCAGACGCTCTCCTGCCCTGCACTTTTCCCTTGGAGCACTGTTCACAGTGCGCATCTCTTGCCATCGTCTCTCTGCTCCAGACCATAAACCCCATTAAGCCAAGGACGTGTCTGTTTGGCTGCCATGGTCTCCCCAGAGGTGTGCATAGCGCTGGCACTCAGCCTCAGAAAGTCACTCCACACTCGCCGATGCCAGGCCCTGCACTAAGAGCTGTACCTGGGTACCACATTTAACCCTTGTGAGTGCTCTAGGAGGGGGAACATTGTCACCCTGCTGTAGAGATGAGGACAATGAGACTCAGAAAGGGAAAGTGACTTCCTAGAGGCTACCCAGCTAACCTGGGACTGGCTACATAATTTGTGGACCCAGTGAAAGCGAAAATCTGGGGCCCCTGTTCAGATGTCAAGATGGAGACAGAAGAGCAACAACGAATCAAGACGCCCTTCTGAGTCCAGGCCCCCTGGGGATCCTGTGTCCTGACTCCAGGTCAAAGCCAGGCTCCTTCCACTGAGATGCTCACGGGCACAGGTCCCCTAAGGCAGTGGGTCTCATCCTTGAGCCGGGGTCAGAATCACCTAAAAGGCTTGTTAAAGCCCAGCTTGCTACAGCCCACCCCCAGAGTCCTGATTCAGGAGGTGCGATGTAGGCCTGGGAACCGGCATTTCTAACGGTTGCATTTCTAAGGGAAATTGCCAGGTAGGTTCCAATATCCTTATTGTAGAAGCAACTATAGCACATAGACATTAATAATTTACCAAGGGTTACAGCCAGAAAATCAAGGAGCCCAGAGTGGAACCTGGTTCCATCTTACATGTTGTCGCAAACCTGCTTCAACCACAGCTGGCCCTGACAGGTTCCAGTCCCATGACCTGCTTGCCCAGGGGAGCACAGCCAAAGCTCGGGGAGGATTTGAACAGCCTCAAGCCCTGAGGAGCTCTTGCAAGCCCCAGAATCCTCCCTTTCCACTGCCTGCCTGCCCACCAAACCCAGGCCTGCTACACAAAGACCGGGACAGTGGCAGGGGCTAATCGCTGGCATCATTCCAGCAGGCCAGGCTGCCCACCACCAGGTCAGGGTTTCCTCACACGTACCCTAAGTGCCAGACTGCACCACACTGTCTCAGAGTTTGCACAGGCTGTTCCTTCTGCCTGGAATGCCCTTCCCACCCTGCCTATGTGTCCAACTCTTACTCATCCTTCAAAACCTAGTTCAGCTCTACTTCCTCTGGGAAGTGCTCCCTCGGCACCTTGTCCACCTCACAGCTCCTTCATGTCATTCTCTGCTTCCCTGGCTGCCCCTCTAGCCATTCAGTCCACAAATACTTATTAGGCATCTGCCCTGCTCCAGGCTCAGTGCAAGATGCTGAGGCTACAAGGCCAAGATTCAGCTCTGTCAGGCCAGGGTGTACGTCTGCTTTATCTGTGGAAAATCCTGCTAGGAGCAGCAGGCAGAGAAAGGGCTGGTGAGGGTCCCCAGGGGGATCCAGGGGGGTGATGGGACCTCAGCTAGGGGGTTGAAAATTTTCGAGAGTACTCAAATTCCACATTCCAAGGGCCGGGCATGGTGGCTCACGCCTGTAATCCTAGCACTCTGGGAGGCCGAGGCAGGCGGATTGTTCTGAGCTCAGGAGTTCGAGACCAGCCTGACCAAGAGCGAGACCCCATCTCTACCAAAAATAGAAAGAAATTAATTGGACAGCTAAAAATATATATAGAAAAAATTAGCCGGGCATGGTGGCACATGCCTGTAGTCTCAGCTACTCGGGAGGCCGAGACAGTAGGATTGCTTGAGCCCAGGAGTTTGAGGTTGCTGTGAGCTAGGCTGACGCCATGGCACTCGCCCCAGGCAAGAGAGTGAGGCTCTGTCTCAAAAAAAAAAAAAAATTCCACATTCCAGGCCACTGCCTGGGTGGAGGGGGGAGCCCCTCGCAATGCCCCCAAGCCTGGAGTAAAAAGATGCTTGGCAAAGCAGCATAGAGCACCCACCTAAGGAATGCAAGGCTCACTACGTGTCTCTGTACCAATGGGCCCAGTTGGCCATGAGCGCCCCCATCCCAGAAATCAAGGCCCCGAGGGGGGAAGGGATGAGCCCAGCATCCCACCCAGAGCAGAAGACAGCCCTGGAGTGGGCCTGAAGTCTCCTCCCCCAGGAGGTTTGTTTTGTTCTGAGACAGAGTCTCACTCTATCTCCCCGGGTAGAGTGCAATGGCATCATTACAGCTCAGCGCAACCTCAAACTCCTGGGCTCAAGTGATCCTTTTGCCTCAGCCTCCCAAGTAGCTGGGACTATAGGTGCGCACCATGATGCCCAGCTAATTTTTCCATTTTTAATAGAGACGGGGGTCTCACTCTTGCTCAGGCTGGTCTCGAACTCCTGAGCTCAAGCAATCCTCCTCCCTCGGCCTCCCAGAGTGCTAGGATAACAGGTGTGAGTCACCACGCCTGGCTGAGGTTAGGGTTTTAAACAGAGGAGGAAGGGAGGAGGCGGAAGACTTGCCCTGCAGACCCCTCCACTGGGCAGAAGGCCTTAAGGGCGCACTGGAAAGCCACAGCCCACAGAAGCCCCAGGTGGGAGAAGGTGGCTGCTGCCTGCCCAAGGCAGGGAGGCTGGAGTGCAGCCAGGCTGGCAGAGGAAACATCTTGAGCGGCAAGCGGGAGGAAGGGAGGAGGAATGAGAGAGGAAAGAGCCAGACGTGCAAACTCCTCCACCTCCTCCTTCCAACCAAAACAGAATCCCCAGCAGACTGAGACCTGTGCGGAAGGAGAGAGGGAAAGAAGCTGAGGCCTCCGAGGACGAGTGGCTGGATGGTGGCCCTGGGGCTGGAGCCTCTGGAAGCTTCTGGGGGCTGGGTAGCCCCACCAGAGATGGGAAGGGGTTGGGGAGGCCCCATTAGTCATCAGGGCCTGCCCAGCTCTGCACCCACAGGGGCTATAGGCTCCAGGAGGAAGAGGACATGGGCTCCACCTGCTAACTCCTACCCTTCCTTTGAGACCCCACTCTGGTGCCCAACTCTTCCCGAAGCCCCCAGACCTGACCACGGCTGGGCTGGGCTCCAGCACAGGGGTTAGCAAAAACTCAAAAAAATATTGTGGAGCAAAACTGATCTGACGGGAGTCCTAGTTTGGAAATCCCAGAGTCTGCTGGGAACCAAGGAACCCAAAGGAGGGCGGACTGGCCCGGCACCGAGGCGGCTCTGGACTCCCAGACAACCAGACACTGGAAGCCTCTTGATGCCCATCACAAAGCCTTCATGGGCCTTTTCCTCTGGTAGGACAGGAGGCTGGGATGAGAGGACAGAAGGAGCCATGGGGACCGAGGAAAACGACGGCATTGTCTCTGCCCCCCACCCCTACCACATGCACACATGCCTGTACCCGCACACACACAGGCACACACAGAGCACTGGGGGCTGAGAGGCTTCTGGGGACCTGGTCTGGGCCTCGTTCTGTGACTTGGACAAATCCCTTGATTTCTCTGGTTCTCTCTCTCCCCTCTCCTGTACGCTGGGGGCTTTCCTGTCCCCGTTCCTTTTAGGGTGAATAGGAATCCCACCCCCGCCCCTACTCCTGCCCTCTCCCTGCTCCTCTGTCCTCAGGCCTCTGATCCAGTGGAGTTCCAGGCCTCCGAGCCGGTGGAGTGAGCCCAGGAGGCAGAGCGGTGGTCAGCAGAGTGGACAGCCAGGCTCAAAGCCCAGGGAGAGGGACCCCCAGAGCAACCCGTTTCCTGTCCGGGGGTCGTTCCTCTCTTTCCTCTCTCCTTGACACACAGGTCCTCACCACTGTCTGAGAGGCTTTACTGGGATGACTTTTGTCTGTGCTTTTCCTTTCAGCCCTCATGCAAGTTACTCGAAGCTGCTGCAATTTAGGGGTCCTTCTTTCACTCACTTTTTTATCCTAGTGAACCAGTCTTTCTGATTTGAAACCTCCACTCACTGGAGGGTGTCAGTGGCAGGACCTCCCCTCACTCAGCCTGTTTCTTCACCAGTAAAATGGAATGACAGTAGTGGCTACACCATCTGTTTTGAAGACTAAATGATTGCAGTGTCTGGCACCTAGGGATATTTGTTAGCTCTTATTATTAGTGTTCAACAAATATTTTTTGAGCACCTGTTGTGTGTCAGATGCTGTTGCCCACCAGACATAGGGGGAATAGGGCAGATTAGTGCAATGAAAGCTTCCCTTCTGGTCAGGAGACTGCAGGGCCCTGCAATATACAACTCCAGTGGGGACCACGGCACGGACCACAATGCACAGATCACAGTGTGTCCCTGCACATCGGCAACACAGCAGGCCTGCAAGTCGGACATTGAATGAGTAATGTTGACTCTGACAATAAGAGCTGTAAAGTGCAGTGCTCCAAGAGCCCAGGATGGGTGACAGACCAGCCTGAGGAGTCAGGGAAGGCTTCTCTAAGGAAGTGATATCTGTGCTAGGAGCCGAAGCTGCAGCAGTAATAACTCTGCAAGGGGCAAGGGCTGGGGGTGTTACATTGAGGCAAAACAAAACCAAGCCTGCGGTGGGAAGGCTCTGGGGCAGAGGCGGAATCACTGCAGGTGGTGCAGGAGCCAGGCAGGCGAGGCCAGCAGGGGCAGGGTGGCCGGGCCTGGTCACCAGGAGCCCTGGTCAGAGGTCTGGATTTTACTCTGACACCATGATAAGATGCTGGCGGGGTTTCAGCAGGGAATTGACACAATGCAGTCATGCCTCAATATGCACACTTTGAGCCAAGTGTAGTGGCTCACACCTGTGATCCCAACACTTTGGGAAGCTGAGGTGGGAGGATCCCTTGAGCCCAGGAGTTCAAGACCCAGGTGACATAGCCAGACCTCGTTTCTATTATTTAAAAAACAATACGCTCACTTTGGCTGCTGGGTGGAGAACAGAAGGGCAGAGAGGCTGGAGTGGAAGCAGGGAGACCAGTTGAGGGCAGGTTAAACTAGACTGCTCTGAGTTCAAATCCTGGATTTGCCTTTTATTAGCTGGGAAACCTCTCAGAGCCTCAGTTTTCCCTTCTATAAAATGGAGATCACAACAGTACCTACCATCTTGAGTTGTGAGGATTAAATGAGCAACTTTATGAATGTAAAGAACTTGGAGCAATACCTGGCCCCCAGGAAGTGCTGGCTTTGGCAGATATTAGTCATCTAGATGAGAAATGAGGTGACCCAGATTAGGAAGGGAAGTGGCAGTGAGAGAGAGAGTGAGGTGGACAGATTCCAGAGATAATGTCAACAGGTAAAATTCCAAGCATCCGGCCACTCCAGCCCCCTGTGCCACCTGCAGCCACATGACAGAACCTAAGCCAGAACTGCCCAGCTCAGCTCTTCCCAAATTCCTGACCCACAGAAACCTCGATCAACAATAAAGTGAATGTTGTTTTGAGCTATTAAGTTTTTGGGTGATTTGTTACATAGCAAAAGACAAATGGAACAACCTGCATTGCTATTTACCTGGAGGAAGCCTCCTCTCCCCCCATGGCAAGAAGGGGGAGCAGCTGAGCAGGAAGGAAGCAGAAAGGTGTGTCTGGCGGGGGGATGGGGAAGGAGCAAAGCCAGACCTGGGACCTCAGCAACTTCCGGGGGTTCTGCCTTCAGGAAACGATCAGAGAGCTTCAAAGCAAATCATTTCAGCACTATTTACAACAGCAAAAACCTGGAAATAATGTAAATGCCCAATAAGGGGACGGTTAAATAAACTGCGGACCATCCACATGAGTCATTAACAAATGTAGACACTGAGTTAATGGCATGGGAAATGCTGGAGAGAAAAAAAAGCAGTATTCAAAATTTTATGTACAGTTTAATCACAATCGTGTTTAAATACACAAACACATGCACACATATGGCAAGAGGGGCAACACCAAAAATTGTTTTAAATGTTTTCTAAATGATGACACTGAGGAGGCGTTATTCTGAGGATGACACATTCGGTGGACGAATGAAGGGCTGACTAAATGAGCATCCTACCCAAAGAAGCCCCCCCGACCAGTGTGCCCAGCCCCCGAGGCCTAGGGTCCGTGTATGTGAGTGCAGAGGAGGGCGGGGCAGAGGGCAAGAATGGGAATACATCCGGGTGCTCCAAGAACCCAGGGAGCTTGTCCGCCTGACTCCGACTCCATCTGCCTCCCCAGCCCCCTTCCCCTTCAGCTGCAATTTTACCTGTTTGGTCCCCTCCTGAGACCCCAGGGGAGGAGTTCTGGAAGGTTTTAACTGCTGTGCCTTCACTCAGACGCAGCTGTTTTTAAAAGGAGAAGAGGGAGAACAAGCCCCTTCCCAGACTTTTCTGACCCCCTCTGCCCCAGGGACAATCTCTGGGAGGAAGCCAGCAAGTGGAGCCCCAGGACTGGTGGCTGGAATTGAGGTGGGGGGAGGAGGGGATGCAGGTGACGAAGACTCAGGCAGTGCTGCGGGTATCAGGTGGGGGGCGGTGGGACGGGTACAAGACCGAAGGAAGACTTTGCTGGGAGAGAACGCATGGCCCGGTGACAGTGTGTATGTGCTGGTTGTCACAGGGACTGGGGGGCAATATATGGCAGTGCAGGGTGACAACTGAGGACGGCAGTAGGGGAGATGCCAGTGTGGACAGGTTGACAGAGCAGGGAGGGCAGCAGGTAGAATCGGATTGTTTTTGCCTGGGACAGCTGAGGTCACACTCTGAGCCTGAATGGATGCCAGAGGGAGGGGACGAGAATCCCCCAACACCCATTCCAACCCTCACCCTGCTGCCCAGCATGCCAGCCCGAAAAAGACGTTTTATATATAAATCTCAACGAGCATGACACCTCAAGCCCATTCCAAACTTAGGCTTGTGAACTCCACTGCTCATGCCAAGGACAGGTACGGGCTGAGGCCACCAAAGCCCCTCCCCCAGCCAGGCTTGGCGGTTACTGCCACCGCACCCTCAGGCAGGGCCCAGCACCTCTCTGGAGCTCTGAGAGCCCTCAGGGACCTCACACCCCAGGGGTCTCTGGTCTGACCCTGTTAGTGCTCACGCATGCAGCAAAGGCCCCGGGCCCAACTCAGGCCCGTGTGGCTAAGGAGTCACATTTTCAAACAGCCACGCATGAGCCCCCGGCTGGTCCCAGGGCAGGCTGTGTGGGCTCAGGCAGCCGGGAGAAGAGGAGAAGCAGCAGGAGGCAGTGAAGAATTCTCATCACAGTGAGCCCCTGGGCCACAGGCATGGCTAGGAGGAGGGTGCTGCAGGATCTGACACCTTCCCCAGGACTGGAGGGAGCTCCTGAGAGCAGGCACTGAGTCATGCTCCAGCTGCGTCCCCAGGCGCGCAGTAAATGAACAAATAAATAAAAACGTGAAAGAGTGATAATACCAGCAGCCAGCGTGTAGTACTTACTTTGCGCCAAGCACTTTACAAATATTAACTCATTTAATCCTCACGAAAACATTAAGATTCTGTAATAAAAGACTATGAGTCCCATGATAAAAACCTTATTACTCCTATTCTATAGACAGGGAAACTGAAACAAAGAGAGGTTAAACAACCTGCCCAAGGCCACACAGCTTTGAAGCCCGGCTGTCTTGTTCTAGAACCCTGGCCTTAACCACTCTGCCAACCTGCCTCCCACTCTGCATCTACGGCCTCTCTGCTGCGGCCTCTCTCACACCGCCCTGCTTCACCAGCCTCACCCAGCACCCATGTCCCACCTCAACCCCATCCTCTCCTAACAGACGCTGCCTTTTTTATCATTGCTATCAATTTAAAAAAATAATTTATTGAGATAACATAAATTTTACCTTTTTTTCTTTTTTTTTTTGAGACGGAGTCTCGCTCTGTCACCTGGGCTAGAGTGTCGTGATGTCAGCCTAGCTCACAGCAACCTCAAACTCCTGGGCTCAAGTGATCCTCCTGCCTCAGCCTCCCAAGTAACTGGGACTACAAGCACATGCCACCACGCCCCGCTAATTTTTCTATTTTTAGTATAGACGGGTCTCACTCTTGCTCATGCTGGTCTTGAACTCCCGGCCTCAAGCAATCCTCCTGCCTCGGCCTCCCAGAGTGCTAGGATTACAGGCTTGAGCCACCATGCCCAGCCAAAATTTACCATTTTAAAATGAATAATTCAGTGGCATTTAGTACGTTCACACTGTTGTGTGAAACCACCGCCTCGATCTAGTTCCAACACATTTCCATCACTCTACAGTGAAATCCCTTACCCATTATACAGGTTCCTCCCATTCTCCCTTCTCCTCAAACCCTGGCAAATGCCAGTGTCTGCTTTCTGTCTCTTTGGATTTATCTGTTCTGGATATTTCATATAAACGGACTCACTTACAATAGGTGACGTTTTGTGTCTGGGTTTTGTTTTTTTTTTTTGGCTTAAACAAGAGAAATTTATTTTCTCATAGTTCTGGGTCCTTTCACTTAATGTTTTCATGGTTCATTCACTTTATTTCAGTAATTCATCCTGGAATACTACTTCTGTGGCATGGATAGAACACAATTTGTTTATCTGTTCATCCACTGATGGGCATATAGACCACTGCTGTCACTTCCTGGCTATTGTGGACCCCTCACTGGAACCCTGTGGGTGAGGATGGTTGCTCTGTCCTCACAGCCCACAAGACGACACTGAGGTTCATTCGTGGTAGAGATGGTGACTTGGACCAGAGCCCCTGCCTCCCAAACTAGACAGCCCTTCCTATATCCTCGTCTGCCACCAGATATTCACTCATCCCAAGCGTCACACCCTTTCTGAGCATCAGTTACCATGTGCTGGGCTCTGGGCTGGGTGCTGGCACATGGTGGGGACAGCTTAGGCCCAGCCCCTGATGCGATTACAGCCTAAAGCCAGAGGCCAGGGGGCTGCAGTACCACTTTCTAGGATGGGCTCCTGCCCAGCCAAGGGACTCCAGGATCCAGGGCTAGGGGACAGGCACACCGTGCCCAATATGGGTGCAGGCGGGAGCACACCCAGCTCCTCTCCTCCCTGGGTCTCAGTTTTCCTCCCTGCAAAGAGGGAAGATGGTCCCCAGCAGGTGGCTCCAGAGATCTGCACAGGGAACCAGAGGGACGACTGCTGAGTGGAACAGGAATTGCTGGGCTGGAAGGGCCATCGGAATAGACAGGGGCATCGGAACAGGACAGCCAGCGAGGGTTTCCTGTGCCAGCTGGTCACTGCGCCTCTCAAACATAAACGCACTAGAAAAAGCGCTTTACTAGAACTCCCCACGATCCCTTTCTGCTGTACAAATTTGAGCCAAGACTTCTCTGAGCTGTCTCTGCCTAAAAGCAGAGCTCAAGGATCTAAAATTCCAGATTCCAGGGTGGGAGGAGTGGGTTGACTTTACAGAGCCCTTCCTGTTGAAGACTACTTCCATTCAAGCGTCTCTTTGTGTAGGATGGTGTGGCTGTGACCACTAGAGACCCATGCAGGCCGCCGCCTTCCTGGCCGTTCATGAAACTGCCTTCTGCTATACAGTAGGCAGTTAATGGGACCATCCTGGGGGAGTTTCTGGCATTCTGTGTAGGGAAGAACAGTCACTGAAAGTCACTACTGCCTCCTCAGGTTTCCCTCACATGTGACAGGGCCTGAGAGAGATGTGTTGAATGACTGAATGAATGAGTAAATGAACAAACAAGCCCTCACTAATTTCCCAACTCCTAGTCTCTGTTTTCTAGTCCATTTATCTACAGAGCTGCCAACTTCAGATCCTGCTACTCCTGCATGCTGTGTGACCTTGGGCAAATTGCTTAACTCAGCTGAGCCTCAATTTCCTCCGGTGCTAACAGCGACTCCACTTTCTGAGTAATTAGGAAGATTGCAAGAGAAAGCATAAGCACAGCAGCTCAAGGGCTAAGGAGGAGTCCAGGAAAAGTTGCTGAAGGAAAGAAATTCCTCACCACCCCACCCTGTCCCATCCCACACCACCTAAGCCTCTAATCTCTCTCTGTTCCAAAAGCTGCAGGAAAGAGCCCAGCCCCTGGGCTGGCCCCTGGCTGTATGTAAATGTTTACTCCAAGCCCAGCCTCCCAGGGACAAGTTATTTGCTTTGCTCATAATTAATTGCAGAAGGCCTGGCTGGGTAATAAACTCTGCTGGGGAAACATAAACAGTTTGCACAGAGCTCTAAATCCATTGTGAGGCCAGGAGAGAGGGTCTGCTAGGAATAGAATGTTCTCCCTGTCTCCTCCCCAGTCAGAGGCAGAGAGATCATGGAAGGTCAGAACTGGAAGGACCCTTGGAAATCATTTGAAAAATGGCAGCTGGCACCACCAGCTGGTTCCAGGCCCAGCTGACCACTTGATTTATCAAGTATGGCTATCTTCCCCATTCTAAAGACAAGGCCACTGAGCTGAAAGAGACAAGGAGACTTGCCCCAACTAGAAAGTGGCTGGGCTGGAAGTTGAACTAGGTCTGACTTCAGAGAAGGAAAAGAAAAAGGCATTCATTCAACAAAATGGCCCGCATGCCCTCGGTGCCAGGCACTGGTACCTGGTGACACAGCTCCCGTGGCATTTGCATTCCAGGGGGGAGAGGCAGATCTTAGATGCTCACCAAACAGCGATTTGATTACAGCAGGTGCCAAGTGCTCTGAAGAGACAAACAAACTTGCTTATCGAGAGGGGCACAGCAATAGCTGTGAGTGCCCACTCGGGCAGAGACCACGCAGCAGTCCTCCGGCAGGAGCACATAGTAGGTGTGTTGTAAGCAACTAAAACTCAATGCTCTTTTCTTTGGGCCAGCCCAGCTTCCTGCCAACCAATTCACGGTGTCTCAAAGGCACTGTGCCAGGACTGGGAAATGCAGTGGTGGGTGAACTAAACTCAGCCCCTGCCCGAGAGAGCCCACACCAAGCTGGGGTCCCAGAAAAATGGGTAAAGTGCCAGACAGAAGTTGATGACAGTCATAGAGCAGGAGAGGGGGCAATCAGCACTTACTGAGCACCTAACTGCTGCCAGACACTGTGTCAATAAGCCCTACAGTATCTCACAGAAGCCTACCACAACCCCATGGGAGTGAGGAGAGGATATTATTACCCCCATTTTAAAGACAAGAAAACTGAGGTTCAGAAAGATGATGTAACTGTCTCAAGGTCGCAGACATAACAAGCAGCAGGGGTGGGATTTGACACCTGCTGACACCGAAAACCAGGTTCATTCCTCACAGCCCCCACCCCAGTCGCCTCCTCCCTCCCCTCCCTGAAGGGGGCGCTGAAGTTGAGGAAGGACAGGAGGTAAAACATTGCTGCTGCTAAACTAGCCTTCCCTGACTCTGCAGAGAGATGCAGCTGGAAAGGTCAGTTCAGCCTGCCCGGGCACCAAGCCAGACAGACTCCTCACCTAGTCCCAGAAGCAGGCAAGGTCCGTCCAGACTCCCAGCCCTTCCCCTTCCCCGTCCCCCACAGGAGGCCCCATTCCGGTTACGACAGCCCCATCCCAGGTGAGCTGTATCCACAGTTTATAACCACGTTCACCTCCTCATCCAACCACCACCATTCCACCCCAGCAGCCTGTCTGTACCCCAGCACCTGGCATGGCACAGAGCAGGTGAACTTGACGGAGGGGAGAATGGACTGCATTCCAATGGAAGGGATGGGCTCCCCCGAAGCCATCTCCACCCAGCTCCCACCAGCATTTTCTGAGCCCCCAGGACAAGCCTGGGGCTGGACCAGGCGGTTTCACCTGTGGTTCACTGTTTCAACCTGTCCAGGAAGGTTTTATCCCCATTTTGCAGATGAGGAAGATTGAGGACAGAGAGACCTTTCTGGTCTTTACACAGCAAGCAGTGCTGTGGGCTCGGCCTGGCCCCGAACTGGCTCCTCCAGGTGCCTTTCAGGTCCTGCTTCAGCAAGGAGGGCTCTAACTAGTGACAGGTCCATGCCGTGGGATAAGAGCTCCCTGAGGACATGTAGCAGATGTGGCACCAACATCCCAGCCCAAAGGACCAGCTGCCAGAACAGGGCAGAGCCCCAGGCTGTGGGCTTGAAGCTTACATAGATTGGAAATCTTCTTTAAAAAAAAAAAAAGGAAAGAAAGAAACAGAGTTCAAAAATATCTTCTTTTTGCAAATTGCACAGAACCCCAAGCACGTGGACATGTCGCTAGGCCTTGGAAAGGGCCCTGGAGCATGAAGGACCAGAGCTGAAGCTGCGTCAGCCTCACGGTGAATCCGCCTCGGGGCTGGAGGAAGGGCCCAGAGGCGATCTGAGCACCACCCGCCTTCACAAAGGCCCTGCCTCCAGCCCAACAGACAGATGAGGCTCCAGAGGACACTCCTTCTTCTTGTCACGAGTCCTGCTGCTACTTAACCCTCTCTGCAGTCAGGCAGTCAGTACAAGTCTGTCTGTCTGTCTCTCTCCTGCCACGGTTTCAGAAGTAGAGCTCATCTGCTTCTCACACGGACAGCACAGCTGGATTTCTCTGTGATCCTCCCACACCTGGGCTGGCAGGGTCAGCCCCCACCGGTGCCTGGAACCCTGGCTATTAAGAACCCCATCCCCAAACATTTGTAGGGTATGACATGGTTTAGTAAGTGTTAAATGTTCCCACAACCCACAGTCCATTTGGCCCACACACAGCCCTGAGAGGTGTACAGGGTAAGTTTTACTTTCCCCATTTTATAGAAGGGGGCAACAAATGACATTTGCTGTGCACCTACTGTGTATTAGACACACCACCAGCTTTCCGCAAGTGACATCTCAGATACCCTGGGAGGAAAGGCGGTATCCCTGTGGATTAGCTGGGGAAACTGAGGCCTCATTAGGCTTCTGGGCCTGGGCCTAAGAATGGGCCTGCAGCCCCACTCTCCCGCCTCCCAGCCCACGCCTCCGCCCAGCCTTGCCTCAGCCTGGAGTGGACAACTCGGAAGGCAGTGGGCAGACACACGGCAACACGGTGGGTCGAGGGGTGAGAGGCCTCCAGCCTCCCAGGCAGAGGAGCAGCTGAGGGCTCAATACAGGCCTTCCTGGAAAAAGTGGAAATCAACCATTGCCTTCTCTCTGGATGTGTCTGAGGAAGAGCACATGGCCTTGGAAGCCTGAAACCTGTTTCAAAGCAACAGCCTTACAAACTCAGGGCCTTATGTCTTCCTCACACCCTGCAGAGCAGCAGATGGCCCCACCTCCCATTGCCCCGCTCCTGGGCCTTCCAGACCCTCCGGCTGCCTTGTCTCTCACAAGACCCCTCTCGCCCCACGAGTCAGCCACCCAGCACTTGCCCTTCCCTGTCCAGGTCACAACTCTGTCCTTCACTAACAATGCACTCGTTGATAGGCCTATTCTACAAACCTTTATGGAGAATGTACCGCAGGGTCACCAACAGTTCCGATTTGCCCAGGATCGAGCTGAGAGTTTCCT
Organism: Propithecus coquereli; assembly: GCF_000956105.1. Lineage (NCBI taxonomy): Eukaryota > Metazoa > Chordata > Mammalia > Primates > Indriidae > Propithecus > Propithecus coquereli. The sequence continues at coordinate 4,860,338 of NW_012147897.1, forward strand.
GAGATTCACGACTGAGACAGTCCCAGGAAAACTGGGATGGTTGGTCACCCTAATGTACTGTGTGCCTGGTCCTGGGCTAAGTACTGAAGACACACTGACATACTAGACACGGCCACTGCCCTCAAGAAGCTTCTAGTTTGAGGACGGCTACCACTCAGTGAGAAGCACCTGCTCAGCACTGCACACAAAACAATCAGCTAGCACCTTATAAGGAGGATATCATCACCTCTGTGGTTTGCATAAAAAAACTAAGGCTCAGCAAGGTGTGACCTGCCCAGTGTCACAGAGCCACAAGCAACATGCCAAGACTTGAACTCAGATCCAATAAGACAGATAAAGGAAAGGGCAGGTCCCAGCAGGAACATTTAGGAGAGAGAAAAATATAAAGACATGTTTCATTTAATTCATTTTTGTAGCTCCGGTGTCTGGCACGTCCTAGGTATTCAGGAAATGTGTAAAGGGAGGGAGGTCTAGGCCTTATTTAATTATCTCCGGGCTAGGAGATGGCAACCCCCAATGCAAAATACATACATTTCCTTTTTCGAAGTCTGTTTCAGCTGTTTTCATTCAGCACCAGGACCAGGAAGGAAGTCAGAAGAAGGAAAGAGTGCTTCTCCTTTGGGTCAGCAGCTCAGGGCTCACTTCCTCCAGGGAATCTTCCCTGACTCACTCCCCCACCCACTTCTGTCCCCACTGTGCCAGCCCCTATCAGTAGCTGAGGGTCCAAGAAGTGTCAGACATGTATCTGCCCCCCAGCAGAGGGAACCAACATGTCAGCAGTCAACTACAACAAGGTGCCACCAGGGAAGCCTGCAAGGTGCTCCGGGAGCATGGAGAAGGGCCATTCACCCTACCTGGGCAGGGAGCACAGCGTCGAGGGAAGGCTCAGAGCAGGTGTCCCATGCAATTGCTCAAGAGAACTACATTGAAGTGTCTTCAAGTTCGACCTGAAAATATAAGGAAGACTTCACCAGTCCGAGGAGGAAGGGTGTTTCAAGCAGAGACTGGCTCGAAAAAGGCACAGAGGTATAGAAGGTACAAAGACTATTGAGGACTGTCCTAAAACGTCGGTGCATCCAGAGCGGTGGCGGTGTGGTGGGAGAACTGGGAAATGAGTGGGGAAGGGAAGTTAGGGACAGATCTTGAAGGGCCTTCTGTGCCACCTAAAGAATGTGGACTTTCCTACAGGAGATGGGGAGCAATGGACCAGTCTTTCAGCTGGGAAGATATGGTCAGATGTGAATTTCAGAATAAACGGATGGTTTGGCTTGGAGGGACTGAGCAGAGGGACAGCAACTAGATTATTGTAATAGTCCAGGCCGGAAGTGTGGCTTGACCTGAGCCAGTGGCAGTGGAATGAGAAGAAAAGTACTTTGGGAGACACGTGCCTATCACCATTCAGCATAGATGCCCCGCACCGGGCCTGCCCATGGGATGGAATGGGCTTCTCCTCACGGAGCCTGGCACACCTCCATCCACCTCTGCACTCGCATGGAAGCCGAGGCTAGAAGCCAGGGCTGCTGGCACCCTGGGTCAGGGCTCAGTCTGGGGCCAGGTCATGGTTCTTTGAACATTTTTCCTGCTACAAAGTTTATTCTGCAAAATGGCGAACGTCAGAGACGGCTTGATTGTCTCAAGTATGCATACTGGATGGCTGCTGCAGAAAAGTCCGCATTCTACATAATGTGAGAAATGGCTATGTGCATATTAACCACTTGATTATGATGTGTGATCATCTTCGTCATTTTTAGGATATCAAAAAAATCCGTTGCAAAAAAAGAAATTCTCCTTACTGAGTTTTAAAATGCCTCCAGGTTTCTCCCACTGCCCTGGGGCTATACAGACCCATAATAAAATCAACCATTTGATGAGCCCTGCTAATGTGCTGGGCACTTTCATTAGCACAGATACAACAGAGAGAGGATGAAAACATTATCCCCAGAGGCCGGAAAACTCACCCACAGACAGGCAATTACTGGCAGAGGGGAGGTGAGAGCCCCAGCCTGCTGCCGCTCTGCACCGTGCCAGGTGGCCTCAGTGTTCCCAAAGACAGCAGTCCAAGCTATAGAGACCAGTGCACATGGCCTCTGGCTGCCAGCCCACAGCCCCGAAGCCTAAGACATGGTTTCCCAACTATTCCACGCTCCTCGGTTCCTCTGGGAACAGCCATCAGACCTCTGCAGTGTCTCCTGGGCTGCAGGGAAGCTTTGCCCCGCCTACCCTGTAGCACGGCAGATCCGGACAGACCCTGGTTTCCAACGGTGGGATTGCTGAGCCCGGTGTCTCCTGATATACCTGCCCCATTTCCTCTCCAGGCCAAAGCACTCACTGTGATGCCAGGTGGCATAACTTTCACTTTTCATCCTAGAAAATACTTTGGGAGACATGTATCTGTCACCATTCAGCATGGATACCCGAACCAGGGCTGCCAAGGGAGGGAGCAGGCAGAGTTTTCAGTCTGCATTCCCGAGACACTCCTTCCTGACAGCAACGAAGCCAGTGCCTGACACTATGCCTGCCAGACGATGGGTTCTAAAGTCTCTGATGAAGGAAGCCAGTCCTGGAGGAAAACACATGTCACAGAGATATCGCCAAGAAAAACGTCGGCTCTGGCTCACATCAAATGTACTTTCCGAAGCCCTCCTTCCGAGGAGCTGCCTCTGACCCTTAACCAGTGCTTACTCGACTTGCTTTGTCCCCGGCCATAAACTGCTCCCATTACCCCTCTTCTGACGGCGTGTTGTGATCTTCTATTTCCTCTCCCGCAATACATGGGAGTGGCGTGAGGGTGGAGACTTGTCTGCTTCCTCTTCACACCTTCGGTGCCCAGCACAGGGCCCGGACGTGGCAGATCCTTGTAGCAGAAGCCTTGTTCACAAGAACCTTCTCAGGAGGGTGGTAGTGACTAATAGGAAGGGTACAAACCAACCTTGAAAATGCCTAGCCCAGAGGCCCCAGGAAGGCAATGCTCCATGTCATGATGGTCCCTGCCAACACAGGACCCAGGAGGCCAAGTCAGAGAAAGGGCACAGTCTTGGATGGAAGACAGAGCAGAGCTGCTCCATAATCGCCTTCCCACTCCCTGTCTTGAGTGGAGGGAGAAATGTTTGTGGAATTGAATAGAACAAACTGTAAAACGCTGGCTATTTGTTCCTCTGGCTGCAGAGAGGTCAGCTCCCCTCTGGGGACAGTTTGCAGGCAAATTATCTCAGGAAGAGGCCTGTTTCCTCTAATGAAGCTTCTCCCCTTTGCAGCTCTGCACCCAGGAGTGTGAGGAGGAATGCGCAGAGCCAATCCCAGAGGCCTTCACTGAGACAGCACGCACAGCTTGCCACCCACCAAAGGCAGAGGGATAGTCATCATGACCTTCTGGGCCCAGGAATTCTGAGCAAAGCACCTCCTTCCAAGGCCCCTCTGGGGAGGAATGGAGGAAGGGAGCAGGGAGTCATGGCGAGTTATGTAAGCAGCTTCCTTGGAGTCAGAGGCCCTGCATGTCACAGCCCAGTGCACTGCGAAGAGAGGCTGGGGGGTGGGGGTATGTCTTTCTTCCCTCCTTCACTGCTTCTCCTCCAGCCCTGGCAGACCCCGCAGCAGGCACTGCTTTCCAAGTGCCCAGGCTCCTGCTAGGGGTTGGGAACTAGGAAGGCTGTTGTTTTCTGAGTGTGTGAAACAGTGGCCTGCTGGCTGCCTTGGCAGAAAACCAGGCTCTGAGCTCTGCACCCAGAGCAAGGGCTAAGGGAGAGGGGCCTGGGGCCAGGATGCCAAGGCCCCTCTCCACAACCGCCCCCAGCTTCCTGCTCCCCAATCTCTCCCCACTTCCTCTTAGAGAATCTGCCCTGGGTGAGTGGCAGAAAGAAAGAGGCCCTAGCTGCCCTAGCACCACACTGTTCATGCCGGCCCTGGGCAATCTCACTTCCCTTCCTGCCGTCCTTCTCCTCTCGCTGGAGCAGCCCCCACCCCTGCACACCCAGCTGTGTGTACAACCCTGGACAGGCTGCAGGAGGAGCGAGGGAAGGGGAAGGGATACTGGAGGGGGAGGAGCAAAGACAAAAGCTAAGATCCACACTCAGTCTTGAATAACAATGACCTTTTATCAAGCCCTTACCCTCTCTGCCACTGCAACCCAGTGCTGTAGGTGATATCGTTATACCCACTTCCCAAATGAGAAAACCGAGGCCCAGAAAGTTTAAGATCTGTGCTGACGGCCATGGAGCTAGCAAGTGAGCAGTAGAGCTAGACCACAAAGCCATCTGACTCTAAATCCAGTGGCTTTGCTAGCTGACAGACCGAAAAGGAAGCATCCTAGAGACCTTCTAGGCCAAAACCTCCCCTGCTTCCTCCTTGACACACGGAGAAACTGAGGCCTGATGAGGAGAAGCACCTTGCTCCAGGTGTCACAGAGGCAGTCAAGATGTGGGTCCCTGCCTCCCAGGCCAGAGTCCCTGCCCTCCATTCATCCCACATGGGGGCTCTCCCCAGACAGCACCTTTCCATCTGCCTGCCTGTCCCTCTCCCTGCTCCCCACCCTCTCTCTGCTTCCTGCTTCCCTGCCCCACTGCTGGGCAGACCCCACTCTGAGCCTCCCCTCCCACCTCTCCTCCTGGTCTCACCCCCCAACCCGCCTTCCCTCACTCCTCTGGGCCAACAAGCAATTCTTGGGTGGTTTAATTAGCTGATTATGACCGCAGCCTGCTGGATCCAATGCCCAGAATTCTGTCCCCAGTAATTAGGTGGGTTCTGAGTACTTGCCCAGTGGGGAGCCGACGGGGAGCTCTATGCTCTGCCGGCCAAGGGAGTTCTCTCCAGCTGCATAAAGAGCTCCTTGATCGCCAGTGGGTCATCGGAAGCCAGGGTCCCCTCCTCAGGCCAGGTCAAACCACACTGGATAGACTGGAGCCAGACTCAGATGTGCATCCTAAAGAGGGCCTCCCTACTCCCCCGGGACACTGCCCACACCCGGGAAAGGCTCCCCAGATGTCTGAGGCTAGGGATGATGAATGGAGCCCACCCCCTGGGGGCCAGGAAAGAATAGCTCCGTGGCTGGGCACCTATTTAGGAAGTAGGATTGCAACGAGCAGACAGAGCTAGGCCATCATCTAGTGACCTCTGCCCTTTGAGTCACAAAGAATAATCTAATTTCTACAGCTCTGGGCTACTTTTAGACATTTTGAAATCAGCAACAATATCCATTGTCCTCACCAACTACACGGGCCCACTCCCCAAGTAAATCTTCTCCCAGGGAAAAGCCTACGTTCAGCTTCCTTCACTGAACAAATATTTATGGAGCTCAGGGCTGTGCCAGGTCTGCACAAGTGCTGGGGACAAGCAGCTCCAGGCCAGGTGCCCTTAAGGAGTTCTTGACCTCACAAGAGAACATCACAAGTATGCAAATAACCAGGACCCAAGCAGGAGGGAGGGATGAGTGCTGAGAGAGAGAAGATGGTAAAAAGGTCACAAAGCCCTTGGAGATCAGGGAAGTCTTCCTGGAAGAAGAGGCACATGTGATCCAGGCCTTGAAGGATTGGAAGGGCATTGTATGGGGTCAAGTCACCAACCAGGTACTGAGAGCCATCAATAATACTGCCTTCTGCTGAGGCCTTGGGGGCCTCAAAAAATGAATCACACAGGGTCCCTCCCTGGGGAAGCTTACAGCCAGATGAGGGAGGCAGGCCCAGCGAGAGGTCATCTGAGAGCTAATACATAACACTGACCTTGTGCCAGGGACTTTCTGTGCTTTATCTGTTTTCACTCATTTAATCCTCACAACAACCTACTATCCCATTTTACAGATGAGGGAGTTACCGCAGAGAAAGGGTTAAATAATCAGGGACGTTACCTCGACAGCTGGTAAGTGTCAGAGCTGGGATTTGAAACCAGGAAATCTGGTTCTCCTAGAGCCTCACCTCTAGGCCAATCTGCTTCTAATCTCTGCTAATGGGATCACAGAGGGGATCACAGAGGGAGTCCTGGGCCCCAGAGCAGCCCCTGGCAAAAGTGATCCTGAGCTGAGCCTTGAAAGGAAGAGAGGGAAGGGTGCCCATGAGGAGGGAACAGCCTGAGCAGAGTTAAATGAAACCTTCAAGGACCTGCCCACTACTCCAGATGCTTTGACGTCCCTGGAGAAGGGGGCAGGAGATGCGACCTGAGAGGTGGAACACGGCTGCCTTTCAAGGATCTGATCCCATGGGAGAGAGCACAGCCCTTTCAAGCAGGAGTCAACTCCTTCCTGGCCTCAGCACCCACCCCAACCCCCACCCAGGACATGCTCCCTGGCACTCTCAGTCCCACTGGTCTGTGGCAGAGGCCTGAGCTGCCCAATCCCCCACTTATGGCCCCCCCCAAGAAAGGTCACCGTCCCCCCACCCCTCCCTCCGCTCACCAGCTGAACACAGGAGAAGGGCCTCACATATGGCCAACTTCATTTTCATAGGGACTCCAGGACCTAGAGAGAACGAATGTCGTGCCCAAGGTCACACAGCAATGAGTGAGCAGCAGAGCACAGGTCTGGCACCCTCCTGAGACGGTGCATCCCAGCAGTCTACTGCCCACACCCTCCCTTGGCCCTTTGCTGAAACTCGTCAGCGCCCATGGATTGCAAGCTAGGGGACGGGGTGAAGCTGCAAAGGACCAGGTGGGCCGGTTGTGGGGCCAGAGGCCCAGGGCCAGCATGAAAGGGACCTCCTGCCTCATCTGGGCCCATGCGTGGCCCGCCGAACCACTGAACAGCTCAGACATTGAGTCCTGCCTCGTGCTAACCTGACATCAGTCACGGCACCCCGCCTTGACAAAGGCTCTTTAAACCAACAGAGGGAAACCCAGGCTCAGCTGTGGCCTTAGCCAGGCACAGCCCAGCCCCAGGCAGAGGGAAAGCACACGGAACTCTGGGGACCTGTCTATCCAGTCTCTGGGGCCTGGCCTCCCAAGGGCCTCATCTGGCACAAGGTCTCCTGGGAAGGAACAAACAGTTCCTCTGAAGTGGGACTAAAGATGGGCCAGTCCCAGGAAGGAGGAGGCGCGTCTCCTGAGAGATGACCCAGCCAGGGCCCCTTAGGGGGATGAGGAGGCTGGGACAACAGAGGCCTTTGTTCCTCTCTCAAAAACAGCCTCCCTGTCCTGCCACCCACCCCCTCCGTTCTCCAACCCCCTACTAGGACTCCAGCCACCCCTGGGACAGGACCTGTCCTGCATGTGCGAGGGAGGGGAGGTGCCGGGAACCATCTGAGACAGGTACCTGTTCTAATCCCAGGGCTCATACAAGGCCCCATCCCCAGGAGCCCCATTCTAATAGGGGTGGTACATCCCACTTCCCAGTCTGATGCAGGAGTCATGACTCCACCCCTCTCTCCAAGCACCCAGTCTAAAGTGGGAAATATTGCTTTCATTCTTAGGATTCCCTAATGGGAAAGATCTAATTTCAGCACTTAGGGAGCCCCTGGGCTGACAGCAGAAGCAAGGAGGAAAGAGTTCAGTCCAGTTCAACGAACTTCTGCCAGGCATCTCCCATGAACCAGACCCAGCGGTGGATAATGGATCAGCAACCAGGAAGCAGAAATAGCCCCAACCACAAGGAGCTCCGGTTGGGGAAGGAAGCACCTGGGGTATGAATGAATGAGTAAGAAAGTACCTTGAGGGCCAGGCGCGGTGGCTCACGCCTGTAATCCTAGCACTCTGGGAGGCTGAGGCGGGTGGATTGCTCAAGGTCAGGAGTTCGAGACCAGCCTGAGCAAGAGTGAGACACCCTCTCTACTAAAAAATAGAAAGAAATGATCTGGACAACTAAAAAAATATAGAGGGTGGGGGGAAAAAATTAGCCGGGCATGGTGGTGCATGTCTGTAGTCCCAGCTGCTCAGGAGGCTGAGGCAGGAGGATCGCTTGAGCCCAGGAGTTTGAGGTTGCTGTGAGCTAGGCTGACGCCACGGCACTCTAGCCAGGGCAACAGAGCCAGACTTTCCAAAAAAAAAAAAGAAAGTACCTTGAAACACACCCACTCCCCCAAGGCCTGCTGGCCAGGGCTGCCCCTTTTCCTACAGCTTCACCCCTCACACTCCCACACTCCCACACTCAGTATCTGCCCCTTGGCACAGGGCCCAGGGTGGGGAATCTGCTGCCTGGGGCCACATGTGGCCTTCTGCGTCCTTGAGTGAGGCCTTTTAACTGAATCCAAATTTTATAGAACAAATCCATAGGCTCTTCCTTCTGTCGAGAACACCCTCCTCCTGCCTAAGCCTTTCTCGTGCTCCAGCATCCACCTCAGGAGTCACCTCCTCCAGGAAGCCTTCCCCAAGTCCCCCACCTGAATCGGATGTCCCTGCTTTCCAGAGCCAGCACAGTGCACGACTTCCCCTGGGAGCAGCTCCCATTTCAACAACGTCCCTCCACCTCTCAGCCTGAGCCTGCAATGACAGCACAGGGCAATGGTCTTCTGCTTCTGAACACGAGACCGAGGAAGGGGGTGGCTGGGATACCCACCCCAGGCCCCTACACCCGCACTGCCCCCAGCTTAGGGCCTCACATCCTTCCTCCAAGAGGCTCAATCCCAGCCCCAGGCATGTAGAAAAACAGGGTCCTCCCTCCCTCCTCTGCCCCCTGTAGTCTAGCTTTGCCCTCACCACTCTGCCGAAACTCCATGTCACCAGCCACTGCCCTCTGGCTAAATCTGAGGGGTCTTGCTCCAGCTCATCCGCTGCGGTTCCTTCCCTGCTTCTCTGGCTCCCAGAACACAGCCTCCCTTCAAGTCTCCCTCTTCTCTCCACCCCCAGGCACTGGTATCCTCCAAGGCCCCAGCTATCCCTGCTCGTCCCTTCTTCGTATCCACATTCCCCAAGTCAGTGACCATCTCTACACAGAAGACTTTCAAACTCAAAGTGTCAGAAGCCATGGAAGTTGCAAGCCCACAATTCAGGACCCCTGAACCCACGCCACTGGGAAGCTTCAACCTCAGGCCAGAAGGCCCAAACTTTGAAGAGAGCTGTGGAGAACTCTGAAGCCCAGAAGCTGGCCTGGAATCAGGGATCAGAGACAGTGGGCCAGGGTCGACACTACCACTCCCAGCAGCCCCACGAGCAACCCTGGCCAAAGCCACAGGATTTCCCCATGTTCCAGCCAGGATGGGTCACACAGGGCTTAACCGCCAAGAGAAATGACAGCCACGGTTCACAGAGAGCTGGTGATTACACGTCCCCATCACAACCACCCTCCCCTCCCTGAAAAAAGAAGAGTTCATAAACATCTGCAGGAAAGGAAATTCCATTCCATCCGACTGCCTCTCAGGAAGTCCCTCCTGGTGTCTAAATCTGATCCTTCATGTTGCCCATTGAGTTAGTGAGAACAGTAAGGCCTAGAAAGGATGCAAAACTTGAGGCTGGGCGCCTCTGGGGAGGCCGACTGTGAGTCAGACAAGCCCCCTTCCCTCTGGGCAAAAGTGTGGAGTGGCAGAGAGGACTTTGTGGGCAAACAGGCCTGGGTTCGCACACTTGCTGGCTGAATGGCAGTGGACAAATGCTTAATCTCCCCCGGTCTGTTTCCTCATCTGCAAAAGGGGAGCAACAATCCCTACAATACCAGATCACTGGGAGAATATGATGAGATCGTGCGTGTAATTCTAACACACGCCAGACACCCAATAAAGGTCCAACCAACCAGCAAGGCCGATGGACCCACCTGCTTACTCATATTCATATTTCTCCGTTCCATCCTCTCTGCAGCCTTAGTGACCTCCTCACTGGTCTCCCCACTTCCAGGCCTACTCCTCCCACCAACCCTCCGTGCCACTGCCAAAGGCACCTCTCTGAAATGAAAATCTGCTCCCAACCCTCCATGGCCTCACATTCTCCTCTGAATCACCATCACCTTCAGGAGGAAATCCTCTCTCCTTAGCATGACACTCCCTGGCTGTCGGTGACTGGCCTGTGTTCACCTCTTAAGGCTCGCCCATCATCCCCTGCCCAGCCCCTAAGCTGCAAGCAAGCCTTTGCACATTCTGCAGCCTCGGCCGGGAACGACATTCCCAGTGCCATCCCCTGGCTTCTTCATCCTTCCAGAGGAAGCTCAGTAGCTCCAATGTCACCTCTTTCCCAGGAAATCTTCCTTCACCATGCCCCCCACCCAGGACTGGGTTGGGGACTCCTCAAGCCTCCCACAGCACACATCACCCTGCATTATAACCACCTACTCCGCTCTAAATCCTTGGGGGACAGAGTGGACTCATTCATCTCTGAACTCCCAGCCCCCAGGCACTCAGAAGGCTCTCAGTCAACCTTCAGTGAGTGAATATAGGATTGTCCCCAGAGCACCTTGTGACGGAACCAGCATATTCCTGCCCTGTAATGAGTCCTCTTCAGGTATTTGTCTCGTCCCTTTTTCCCCCTTGCCCCTGGAAGTTCCTAGAGGGCAGTAACAGTTTCTGATTAATTTTCATTGTCATTTTCATGCGGGGTGTGCAATGCCAGATGGAGGGATGGATGATTCCTGATGCTCACAGCATTGGCCATTTGCAGTGTCCTCTTCCAAGTCACAGGTAAAGTGAATCCCACAGCTTATGGAACAAGACGGTACAGTCCGTTATCGATTTTGCCCTTGACTTCCAAATTACTCAGGAAACTGCCTGGAAAGGGAGAAGGATACCTCGTGGGACTGTCTGAGGGGAGGGCAGGGCCACCATTGAGTAGAGTTTAGCCAGGCCTTGGCTCCAAGCTTCAGGCAGCACCTGACGAGTGAATTCAGTAAATACAAGGAGAGTCCTGAGGAATGTAAGTATTGATAGCTCCAAATCACAGATGGGAAAACTAAGGTCCAGAAAGGTGAAGGCAATTGCCCAGCATCCCCAAGGTCCACCAGTGAGTTAGAGGCAGAGCAGAGGGAGTCATGGAAAAAGCCCTGGCCCCAGAGACAGGTGCCCCAACAGGTGCCTGGAAGCCCGTGGTATCCTCGTCCTGCTGACAACCCATGCCAGCGGAGGAGCAATGACACGTTTCCCTAAGTCACAGAGAGGCCCAACAGGGGCTGAGTCACCCTAACCACAAAGTAGCACAGGAGGAACAAAGGAGGAGAGAATGACTCCTGACTCCCCGCTATGCCCTGCAGGGAGAAAAGCCTGACCTCACAGGTCAGAAGGATCATGGCTGTGGGAGAGACAGATGTGGCAGGAAAGGGAGTCACACACCTTCCTGCTGAGGACAGGGGCCTGAGTCTCAGAGCTGTCCAGCCACTGCAATGGGGACTAGCCATCAAGGTGCACATAGATACTCCATGACCTGCCATCTCCCCCATAATCCTGGGCCTCCAGCACAGAGCAGGGCACCCTTCCCTGGTCCTCAAACCTGGGGCCTGTGAGGGGCCTGGCAGCGCCCACGGGCCAGCCACAAAGACACAGACATAGTGGGCCTGGCCTCTGCCCTCCTTCTGGCCCCTCTTGACCTTACGCAAGTCAGGTGGCCTCTCTAACCCTCTGGATCCCCTGTCAGAAAACAGGAAGAGGAAAATTAACGTCCTGGAAGAGGTGGCAGGAGGATGGCTGGGAAGCAGTTTCTAAACATTAAGAGCCTAAGTTACCTCTGAGCCTCAGTTTCTTCTCCTGGAAAATGGAAATAATCTCTGAAGACCTTTCTCATGATGTTGGAAGAGAGTCTCAGATGCAGTGGGTGAAAAATGGCTTTGTCAGTGGCCCCCAAAGGTGATGACCACTGTGATGGTTTCTGTCTAGACTGTCAGCACCCGCAGAGAGAAGCGGGTCTTGCACATCTGCGATCCCCTGCACTACACCTAGTGCAGGAGCTCAGGAAATAAATGTTGGAAGCAGGGAGAAGGGAGAGAGGGGAGGGAGGAGGGAGAAGTGGGACACAAGGACGGGAGAGGGTAGAGCAGCAAAATGAGAAAGAGGGAGTGCAAGCAAAAGGGGTGAGGAGTCCAGGCAGAGGACTGCCAGGACTCAGGGGTGGGAACAAGAAGGCGACATCAGGCGCAATGCTGAGCCTCTGACCAGGGCTCAACTCCTCTGAAGGGCTGTCCCAGGAGCTGCCCTGTCCCAGACCCCTCCCCCTTTTGTCCCAGTTTCCCATTTGAAGCACAGTCTCTTCCTCTAAGGGTCTTTCAGGGCTAAGAAGACAGGAGCCGCTCTCCCCACCCTCAGTTCAGAAGAGCCCCTGGCCAGCCACCCCTCTGAGGTCAAAGGGAGACAAAACAGCAGATGGATGGGACCTGTTTTTCGCAGGCTCCAGGGGGGCGACTCCACCCTGTGTGATGTGTGTTTCCACTTCTCGCCATGTGGGGCCTGGCTGAGTGTGTCAGCAGCCCTAGGGTCTGGCAGCTTGTGCCGTAGGGTGCCCATCTCTGTGGACACTAGTCTGATGTGTGTCTGTAGGGGGGCCAGTGTTGGCGTGGCCTTGAGCTCCACTGTGTGGGCGAGACATGTGTCAGTAAGGGTGACAACATGTGTGTGCCAGCAAGAGTGTTCATTACAGCAAGTGCAGGTGACAGCACGTATATGTGTATCAGTGTATGGCCTCACATGTGTGCCAGCACGAGGGTGTGTTAGAGTTGGTGTGTGTTGGAGTGTGCATGCCAACAAGGCTGTCAGCAAGAATGTGCTGGCTGATGTATCTGTACCAGGGAGCGTGTGTGACGGTGGCATGTCACCGTGTGTGATGAACCTGTGCCAGTGGATGACCGTGTGTGTGCCAGTATACATGTATGTGCCCATGGGTGAGTGTGCCCGTGTATCAATCTGTCCCGGGCGTCTCTGCATCTGCCAGCCAGTGCTGGGTGTCAGCGAGCAAGTGAGAGAGTGTGTGTATGTGTGTGTGTCCTGGCCAAGAGCTGCGGCCCACAGGGGGCGGCCGGGTCCTAGCCTTCTCGGTCCTAGCCTACCCCCGCCCACGGCCCTGCCAGCGACCACACAGGAGACCTCGGGTGGAGGAGAGCGGGGTGCCAGGTCCCAGGGTGACCGCGAACGCAGAGCCAGGACGCCCACTGGAAGACCCGCCCGTGCCTTCTCCCACGTCTCCCCTTCGCGCGCCAGGCCAGGCGGCCGCCCGCACTCACCGTGTCCCTTTGTCGCCCATGGTCCGCGGCGGCCGCGGGGAGGTCCGCGGCGTCAGCGCCTAGGCTGGAAAATCCCCGGCCAGCAGGAGGAGCGCGGGCCAGCCAGCTCTCGGCTCCCTGCTCCGCCTCCTCCGCTCTCGCGGCCGCCGCCACCGCCCCCGCCCCCGGTCCCCGCCCGCCGCACCGAGCCGTGCAGCGCCCGGGCCGCGGCCAGGGGCGTGGAAGTGTGCGGGGTGTGCGTGTGTCGGGGTGTGCGCGTCTGCGTGTGCGCGCCCGCCCGGCGAGGGCAGGGCAGGGCGGCGGGACGCGTCAGGGCCCGGTGGTCGGCATTCGGGGTCTACCTGGGTGCGTGCGTGTGTGTGTGTGTGTGTGTGTGTGTGTGTGTGTGTGTGTGGTGTACGTGAGGGCGCACGGGTGTGTGCGCGGGCCTATTAGGGGTGTATTTGTGCGGATGGAGGAGTGTGCACGTCTCTGTGCAGTTGTGCGTGTGTGCGCACGGCCGTGGGTGCGAGCGCGCTCTCCCGCGCACGCCGGGGCAGCCTTTGTGTGCGCGGGTGGGTGGAAGGCGGAGGTCTGCGGACCCCAGGGTCGAGCTCCGCGCTGCGCCCCTGCTTGGGGGAGATTCCGGACACCGAGCAAGGCCCTCGCCCTACGCTCCACCCTCTCCCACCCTCCCCCTAACGCCCCCGCTCCCCCTTCTGGAGAGATAACGCCCAGCCACCCAACAGGGACAGGAAGAAGGGGCTGAGGGGGCAGTGGACTGCGTGGACAATGGGGAACTGAGGAGGGTGAGAGAGGGACCGGAGGCTAGCAGAGGCGGCGGGTGGTGGCCCAGAAAGAGGAAGCTGTGAGTAGAAGAGATAAGGAGGGGGGCAGAGCACTGGAGCATGCCCTGGCCCGTAGCAGGGTGGAAAGCCCGAGGCCGAGCCCCTACCTGTTGTGGCTGACTTCGGATAACAGGCCTCTCAGGACCTATTTCCAGACCTGTAAAGTGGGAATACCAATATCAGCTTGCAGAATGGTTCATAAGTTGAAAGAACTTCCTCGTGTTTGCTGGCCTCCCCTGGGTACCTGCACACAGTAGGTGCCCAGCAGATGTTAGCCCACCCCCCTGCAGGCTTCTTGATGTCCTGTGAAATGCTGGCTGGGACCCTGCTTTGCAACTAGTGGGAGAGTGTGAGGTCTTTCCCACACCCTCGCTGCTGGGATTTGGCTAATTAGCCCTGATAGGTCCCTTCTATCAGAGTATTAAAGGGAAAGGAAGCTATCATTTACTCTGATGCTATTGTGGGTATGTAAACATCTCCAGTAATTATGCTCAGAAGCAGTTACCTTCGCTGTTTATATATAGTTGGTAATGATATCCCAGTATAATTACTATAATTATGTCCAGATTTGGTTTGGGGGGGTGCTGATGAGCAGGCAGGGTAGTCCACATCTGGGCGATGTCAGGAGCCAGGAGAATATAGCCTAGAACCCTCCTCCTGGTCTTGGCCTCTGGGCTCCCCCTACACCCCCACACTGGAAGGAGAGGAAACCACCTGCTGTTTCTACAGGGGTCCGGGATCTTGAAAGGAGCAGACTAGAGTCCTCCTTGATGACAAGAGGCTCACTTTGTGAGCCAGAGAGGCCCCTAACCAGGATGGAGAGGCCAGGTCTTGCCACTCTCTACCACACAGTTTCCCCACCTATAAAACATGGATTTGACCAAACCAAATAATCTCCAATGGTTCTCCCCATACTGGTGTCCAAAGCATCTGAATTTTAAAATTCAGTCAAATTCTTGGTTCTACCCAATAAATATTTATGTTTATTCCACTATAAAAATAGTGTTTTAAATTACTTTTGAGTAAAACAAACAGTCCGGAAAGGTGCGACAGGCAACCTCTACCCCTACACAGCTTTTCCCAGCCCAGTTTGGAAAGCATGGCTCTAGCATTTGGGGACGCTGTATAGGTTGGTTGACTGTGGAGTCAACAGACAAGATTCCAAGTACTGTCTGTCCCCATTAGCCTGTAAACTTCATGAGGGGGTGTGTGGTGTGCCTGGCGCTACTCGATGCTCACAATTCTATAAGATCAATGTTCTTTCCTCTTTTTTATAAATCAGAGAAGCTAAGTCATTTGCCTAAATCCATAGCCTCCTCTGGACCCTGGCCTCTGACCTGCCTTCCTCCAGCCCTCCCCAAAGGGAAGCTAATACATAGTAGAGCCAGAATCTGGCCCTTGATTTATTCTTTATTCAACAGCCACAGTGTGCTATGTGTGATTCTAGGAACTTACAAACCAGTGGTCAATGGGACAAACAGAACCTCCATTCCAGGGAGGGATCTAGAAGGGGGAAGAGGAGTTAAGAAGGCACATTTGCCTTATCTGTCAGGCTCTATGGAAAACATATTTATTTATTCCTTGAATAATCAAAATTAATAGTGAAGAGAACTCTCCGTATATCAACAACATAATTTCAGGCAGTAATAAGGGTTATGAAGGAAATAAAACAGTAACGAAACATGGTGATAGGGACAAGTGTACTTAGAAAAAGGCTCTCCAAGGAGGTGAGCTTTGGGCTGAGACCTGCAGACAAGGTACCAGTGATGCGAGGGAAGAGTCCAGGGAAGAGCTTCCCGGGCAGAGGGAGCAGCAGCCACAGAAGCACAGGAACAAGGGCAGCATGCCCAGGCTTGGGTGGACAGGGAAGACGTGGTGCAGCCGAGGTGGGCAGGCAGGCCTGGATCATGCAGGGCTTGTAGTTGGGTGAGGAGTTTGGGGAGGGTTGAGGTAGCTGAGTAACAGCATCTGCTTTGTTTTCTTAAATGTCACTCTGGCTGTTGGATGGAGATGACAAGGTACGAGACAGGAGCAGAGGCAGGGCATCCCATCATTGCCATCGCCAGGATGGGGCTTTGGACTCAGGTGGTGGCAGCAGAAATGAAAGTAGCGAAGGGCTTCAGGACATATTAATATGTGGAGGTAGAGCTCACAGTACCCGCTGAGGGACTGGCTGTGGATAGCAGAGGATCCAGGATGACCCAGAGGCTTGGGGCAGGGTCTGTTTTTTCCACTCTCTCCATACATTCCTCCAAGGGAAGCCACAGTCGCGAGGACTGGACCTCTCCATCCTTCCTGTCTCAACCCATGTGTAGTACACCCTCCCCTGAACACCAGGGTGATTTTTCTAAATGGCAAATGGATTCTGTAACTGAGGCTCATAGGAGATGGTCAGCTCCAACTCTGTCCCGACTCAGGCCAGTCATATGTCTGAAATTTACCACTCACAATAAAAATTTCATATTAAAAATGAGAAAGGAAATATTATTCCTGCTTTATAAAACAGAACTTTAAAAAGGAAACCGCCTAAGCCAAGAACATAGCAAATGAAAGGTAGAGCAAGGGCTCAAATGCAAAGCTTTGCTTAGCCGGTCAGGTTGTTGAATGTCAGACTAGAGTGTGAGTGAGTGGGTGGTGCATGGGTGGGTGAGTTTTCAGCTCCCTGTTCACAAAGGGCTTGAGGCTGACAGATATACTCCTTTGAGATATTAGGAATTAAGAAATTAAGGGCCGGGGCACAGTGGCTCACGCCTGTAATCTTAGCACTCTGGGAGGCCGAGGTGGGAGGATTGCTTGAGGTCAGGAGTTCAAGACTAGCCTGAACAAGAGCAAGACCCCATCTCTAATAAAAATATAAAAAATTAGCCGGGCATGGTGGTGTGTGCTTGTAGTCCCAGCTATTCAGGAGGCTGAGGCAGGAGCATCGCTTGAGCCCAGGAGTTTGAGGTTGCTGTGAGCTAGCCTGATGCCATGGCACTCTAGCCTGGGTGACAGAGTAACACTCTGTCTCAAAAAAAAAAAAAAAAAAGATTAAGGAGCTTCCCTAACTCTGCCCAACCAGAAACCTGAATGTGATCCTTGATTCCTGTCTTGCCTGCCTCGGTTCATAACAGCCCAGCCCCAGACTCTAAGTGTCTCCTGACAAAGCTGGAGAAGTAGGCAGGAACCAGAGTGCGCTGGCCTGCAGGGTGGTGTAAGGAATTTGGTCTTCATCCAAAGATCACTGAAGGAGCCAAGCAGAGAGTGACATGCTCAGACAAACATTTGGAGACCACCACTCTGGCTGTTGTGTGAAGAATGGATTGGACATGGACCAGAGGGGTACAGAGGGGAAGACCAGTTAGAACATGGTGTCAGCAGTTCAGGGGAGGAATGATAACTCTGTTCCAGGAAGAGGACACACAACAGCTGCAAAACTAGGGAGGAAGGAAAGGGCATGACACTTTGGGGGAACTCAGACAGATCTGTGGCCAAAGCACAAAGAAGGGAGGGGCACTGGAAAGGAAGATGGGGACATATCCTGAGGAAGCAGGCTCAAAGATGGGGCTGCTCCCCAGCATGGCACGGGCTGTTTTAGGTTTGTCTAACAAGCTCTCAATGATAAATATATGGACAAATCCATGAAAAAATAGCCCATGGATCAAAGAGGAAATCACAAGGGAAATAAATGAAAAATTAGTTTTGAACTGAATGATAAAGAAAATACATACAAACATTTGTGGGATGTATTAATAGTTAAAGAAGTGTTTTGTGGGAAACACATAGTTTTACACACTTGTAGTAGAAAGGTTTAAAATCATTAATCCAAGTTTCTACCTTAAGAATCAAGACAATATGTCCAGGCATGGTGGCTCACACCTGTAATCCCAGCACTTTGGGAGGCTGAGGTGGAAGGATTGCTTGAGGCCAGGAGTTTGAGACCAATCTGGGCATCGTAATAAGACCAGTTTCTACAAAAATATAAAAATTAGCCGAGTGTGGTGGGGAGAGTCTGTAGTCCCAGCTATTCAGGAGGCTGAGGTGGGAGGATCGATTAAGACCAGGAGTTCGAGGCTGCAGTGAGCTATGACTATGCCACTGCACTCCAGCCTGGGCAACAGAGTGAAATCTTGTCTCAAAAAAAAAAGGGAAAAAAAATAAAGAGCAAATTAAATACAAAGTAAGTGGAAGAAAGGAAATAATAAATACAAGAATATAAATCAGTAAAATAAAAAAAATAGAGAAAATCAACAAAGCCAAATGTTGGCACTGTGAAAACAAAATACCAAAATTATTAAATCACTATTAACACTGAATTTTTTTGAAAAAAGGAAGCACAAATTACTAATATGAAGAATGAAAGCAGGAGTATCATGCAGATCCTATAGACATGAAATGGATGATAAGGGAAATTAGGAACAACTTAATGCAAATAAATAACCCAGATAAAATGGGTAAATACCTTAAAAGACACAAATTACCAAAATTGACACAAGAAGAATAGAAAATCTGAGTTTATAACCAAATATGATTTTATTATCAAAAATGCTGCCATAAAAAAATCCAGGTCTGGAGAACTTCAATGGTGAATTCTAAAAAGATTTAAGGGAGAATTAATTCTAATCTTACACAGACTTACTCAGAAAATAAAGAAGGGAACACTTCTCAACTTGCTTTATGTGGCCAGGATAACCCTGATACCAAAATCTAAAAAAGATATTACAAGAAAAAAAACTATAGATAAATATTCCTCATGAACTCAGATGCAAAAAAATACTAAACAAAATAGCAGATTAAATCCAGCCATAGGTGAAAAAGAGAATACATTATGACCAAGTGGGTTTTATTTTGGGATATAAGATTGGCTTAACATTCTCAAATCAATGTAATTGAGTACATTTATAGATTAAAGGAGAAAGGCCATATGATTAATCTCAACAGAAGCAGAAAAAAGCATTTGCCAAAATTCAACATCCATTTGTGATCAGAACTTTCACTCAGCAAATTAGCAATACAAGGGAACTTCTTCAATTCAATAAAGTGAAACTATGAAAAACCTACAGCATAACAGGATACTGAAAGTTGAAATATTGAATGCTTTTTACTGTGGTTTGAATGTTTGTGTCCCTCCAAAATTCATGCTGAAACTTGATCCTCATTGTGGTAGTATTTAGAGGTGGGGGCCCTTAGGAGGTGGTTAGTGCCCTTTTAAAGAGGCATAAAGGAACTCATTCACCCCTTCTGCCCTGTGAGGCCGCAAGGAGATGGAGTCCATGAGGAACGGGCCCTCACCAGACACAGACTCTGCTGATGCCTTAATCTTGGATTTCCTGGCCTCCAGAACTGGGAGCAATAAATTTCTGTAGTTTATAAATTACCCAGTCTAAAGTATTTTGTTATAACAGCAGGAATGGACTAAAACACTTTCCCCCTAAGATCAAGAATAAGACAAGGATTTCCGTTCTCACTCCTTCTATTTAACACAATACCAGGGATCCTAGCCATTACAATAAGGAATAAAAAGAAACAAAAGATTAAGAAAAAAGAAATAGAGCTGTCTATATTTGTAGATGATGTGATTGTTTACATAGAAAATGCTAAGGAAAGGGAACAGGGGCACATGCCTGTAATCCTAGCCCTTTGGGAGGCCAGGTTAGTAGGATCATTTGAGGCCAGGAGTTCGAGACCAGCCTAAGCAACATAGTGAGACGCTGTCTATACAAAAATTAGAAAAATTAGCTGGGCATGGTGGTATGCACCTGTAGTCCCAGCTACTCAGGAGGAAGAAGGATCACTTAAGCCAAAGAGGTGGAGGTTGCAGTGAGCTATGATGACACCACTGTACTCTAGCCCAGGCAACAGAGTGAGAAACCATTTCTCAAAAAGAAAGAAAGATAGAAAGAAAGAAAGAAAGAAAGAAAGAAAATACTAAGGAACATGCAAAAAACTACTAGAATTAATAAATGAAGTCAATATATAAAAATCAATTGTGTTTCTATATACTAAAAGGAAAGAAATGAAAATGAGATTTAAAAATCTATTTACAATAGGATCAAAACCTATAAAATACTCAAGAATACCTTTACACTGATAATCAGAAAACACTGTAAGAGAGATCAAAGAAGATCTAAATAAATGAAAAAAAAATACCAAGTTCATGGTTTGGGAGACTCAATATTAACCTGTTATTTTGCCCAAAATTGATCTATAAATCCAATACAATAAGCTTTTTTGTAGACATTTATATGGAAATAGCCAAATCAAGCTTGAAAAAGAAAAAAAAAAAAGAACGAAGTTGGAGGACCCATACTACCTGATTTAAAAATTTACTATCAAGCTACAATTATGAAGACAGAATGAATGGTCCTAGTGTAAGGATATACAAATAGATAAATGGAAAGAACATAGGCCCACCAGGACATGATCAATTGTTAACAGCCCCTTTTGAACTGTAACCTTTTTATCTGTATCTGTCTGGTTCCCTGCTGTATCCCCAGAGCCTAGAACATGGCGAAATTAATGAATGAGTGTAATGTATTATAACTTAATCAGAACCTAGTATATAGTAGGTGCTCAATAAATAAATATTTATTTGTTCATTTTTTTTGGTTGGGGGCAGAGTGTCATTCTGTCACCTGTGCTAGAGTGCAGTGGTGTCATAATAGCTCACTGCAACCTCAAACTCCTGGGCTCAAGCGATCCTCCTGCTTCATCCTCAAGTGGTGGGATTACAGGCATGCACCACCATGCCCAGCTAATTTTTGTATTTTTTGGAGAGATGGGGTCTTGCTCTTGCTCAGGCTGGTCTTGAACTCCTGGCCTCAGGCGATCTCCTGCTTCAGGCTCCCAGAGTGCTAGGATTACAGGTGTGAGCCACTGCACCTGGCCTCAATAAATATTTATGGAATAAATGCATTTTAAGAAATGGGGTGGGCATAGCAATCTGGTGCCTCCCAGGGCCAAACTGTATGCTCCCAGACATGCTAATTCTGGAGGATGAGAAACCACCCTACCTTACTCTACCCTATTCCCACCTCTCCTAGTTCCCTTCCTTGGAGTCTTCACTTTCCTTTAACGATCCAAAAATCAGCATTGCCAGCTCCCTGATCTGCACCCCCACCTAAAATACTGCAGACCCTTCAAAATTCAGAAAGCTCGTCATGCTAGGGGCTCTAGAGGTTCTCCTGTAGCAGAACCAAGACTGAGGAAGAATGAGAGGGTGGGCTAGAATTACCCCCTTGGCAGGGTGACCAACTGCATAGGTTTGCCCAGAACCAAGGAGTTTCCCAAAATGCAGGACTATGAGTTTTAAAACTAGGACAGTTGTCAGCAAACTGGGATGGTTGGTCACCATACCTCCTGGGAAGCCCCCAACTTCCTTCACTGGAAAATAAAAGTGTTGGTGGACTATACCCCTCGTATGGTAGGAGTGCCAACTCTAAGGTCAGCAGTCTTTTTGTGATGATTGGTTTAAATGCCCAGAGCAAAGACAGCTCCTTATCTTCAGCCCCCAAACAGGGTCTGAAGCTCAGCAAGTGCTAGGTCTGCGGCCACAGCCCCTCCTCCCGGCACTCATCACACCTCTCCAAGGCAGGGACATGTCTTTCCTGCCCCACCCAGCCCCGACACATCCCCTGCCACCCTGCACATTCCATCAAGGCCAGTGGGTTTCTACAGTCAACATTTATATATATTTTAATTGTTTTTTATAAAAGTCATACTTTTTTAAATGTTTCAAAACAGAGCATTAGTAAGGGAAAAGCCAAAGTCCAGTGCCACCCCATTCCAGCCTGCCCTACACCCTCCCTCTAAAAAAACCAATTTTAACCTTTTCAGCTTTTAGCTATGGTGGCTTGGACCACAAATCTGATTGATATGCATCCACCTCAATTTCTTAATTTGTCAATTGAATTGACATTGATTCCTCTCATGAAAAAAATGAAGACATTTGCTCACTTTCACTAACGTTCATCTCCAATACTTTCCACATTATGTTATAATGTTAGTTTATTCTATTGATTAATAATCGTTTAAGACCTTTATTCCTAGTTCTCTCTGCTTGAGATAGTATCTCTTGATTTCTACTACGTAAAAGGAAAAAGTGAGCACCCGTGCACTGTTTGATCTCTCCTCCTCCACTCCAGCCTTCTGAGTTACACTATTACTTTGCATTGCCAAGAGTTACAACATTTACATATGTTCTGTAACTATAATTAAGTTTTCCGTGCTTTATCTAGAGAGTGATTCTGATCATTTAAATCCAATAAATAGCATTTTCAATATTATGATTAGAAACAAATTCTAATAAGAGTTTATATTGGATTCATAAAATGAGAAATAACTGCCAATAAAAGAGTCCCAGGGAATGAAAAATATGATTGCCCAAATAAAAATTATAATGAAAAAGTCTAGAAGCTAGTGCCAGAAAATAAGGAAGTGCTAAAAAAAAAATGAGGATGGGAAAGGGACACAGGAGCCAATCTGAAAGCGCTCAGCAGCCAGAGCTGGAACAATATGAGTGACAAAACAAATAATGTCACATTGGATTATAGCCCAAAGTATAAAATAAATAAACATGAGTCCATACTGATCCAAACAAATGGTTAAATAAATAAATACATGGGGGAGAAGGGACCAAACTTCCTACAGAAGAATACTAGATAATATATATAGATACTTTCCCTTCCAGATGGAGCTTAATTGGCCCTCCTCCTTTGAATGTGTGCTGGACTTAGTGACTCACTCCCAAAGAACAGAGTATGGAAAGGGAAAAAAATAGTAACTTTAAAGTGGAAAAATCTGACAAATACTGCTTTAATCAAGTGATCAAGGTTACTAGGCCTGCTAGGTGGCTCACGCCTATAATCCTAGCACTTTGGGAGGCTAAGACAGGAGGATTGCTGGAGGCCAGGATTTCAAAAACAGCCTGGGGAACAAAGAAAGATCCAGTCTCTATAAAAAAAAAAAAAATTTAGGCCGGGCATGGTGGCTCACGCCTGTAATCCTAGTACTTTGGGAGGCCAAGAAGGGAGGATCACTTGAGGCCAGGAGTTCAAGACCAGCCTGAACAAGAGTGAGACCCCATCTCTACAAAAAATAGAAAATGTAGCCTCAGCTACTTGGGAGGCTGAGGGAGAATCTCTTGAGCCCAGGAGTTTGAGGTTGCAGTGAGCTGTGATAATGCCACTGCCATCACATCTGGGCAACAAAGCAAGACCCTGTCTTCAAAAAAAAAAAAAATTTAAAAATTAGCCAGGTGTGGTGGCATACACCTATAGTCCCAGTTACTCTGGAGGCTGAGGCAGGAGGGTCTCTTGAGCCCAGGAGTTCAAGGTTATGTTACCAAAAGTTCAGCACTTGTTCCCAAGGACACACCAGAAGAATAAGAACAAGTGGTTTGAGGAGAAGGAAAGAGAAGTTTATTAATTTGCCATCAAATGAGGAGGTTGGAAGACTTCTATCTCAAAGTACCAGCATCCTACTTCTGAGCAGAAGTACAGAGCTTTTAAAGGTTCTGATCAATCCCATCCTTGGCTAAGACAATCTTGTGACCTCTGCCCGATTAATCCCATCTCCTGTAGCACAGAGAACAAAGGACAGTCCCCTGCCCCTCCTGACCACTGGCCTGAGACAGGGCTGCAGGTCCTAGCTCTCCAAAAGGAGTGGGGGATGTTTTAAAGAGACATAAAACATTTTTGCCATTTTTTTCAAGCCATTCCTTCTGTTACAGTTACAGTGAGCTATGATCATGCTACAGCACTCCAGCCTGGGTGACAGAACAAGGCTCTAAAATAAACAAGGAAAGACTAAAACACTATTACAGAGGAGACCAACGAAACGTGAGGACTAAATACAGTCTGTTACACTGGACTGAGTCCTGGCACAGAAAAAGGGCATTAGTGGAAACATTGTTGAAATCCAAATATAATCTGGAGTTTAGTTAATAGTAATGTATATATATTACTTTCTTAGTTTTGGTGGACCATGGTTCTGTAAGATGCTAACATTAGAGGAAACATCTTTGCAACTTTTCTAGAAATCTAAAATTATCCCAAAATAAAAAAGTCCAGAAGCAAAAGTCATATAAGTCTCTAAGAATATAGAGACAAAAGAGAAATTTTTGGCCGGGCGCGGTGGCTCACGCCTGTAATCCTAGCACTCTGGGAGGCCGAGGCGGGTGGATCGCTCAAGGTCAGGAGTTCGAGACCAGCC
>NW_012147897.1:4885144-4951878 GCF_000956105.1 Propithecus coquereli
TCTCTACTAAAAATAGAAAGAAATTAATCGGACAACTAAAAATATATAGAAAAAATTAGCCGGGCATGGTGGCACACGCCTGTAGTCCCAGCTACTCGGGAGACTGAGGCAAGAGGATCGCTTGAGCCCAGGAGTGTGAGGTTGCTGTGAGCTAGGCTGACGCCACAGCACGCTAGCCTGGGCAAGAGAGGGAGACTCTGTTTCAAAAAAAAATTACTTGAGCTTGCAGTCTAGGAAAACAAAAAAGGAAGATATAATGTGGTGCTTTGATTCTCAAAGTATAGTTCCAGAAGCAACATCGTTAGAAAAGCAGATGCTTGGGCCTGATCCCTGACCTATTGAATCAGAAACTCTGGTGATGGGGGCCCAGCAATCTGTATTTTTAACAAGCCCTCCAGGTGAGGGTGGTGCATGCTCAGGTTTGAGAACCTGGAGCACCCTGGAGTTGTGGATGGTGCTGGTGACCACCCAAATCCCCTTCGCCAGTCTGGGGCATTGCCTGGCTGCTGAGATCTGCTGCACAAGATGGCTCCCACCTCACCCGCCCCCCCACTCAAGGCGTGACCAGCCTGAAGCTAGTCTCCAGGCAAGAATACCTACTGCAAAAATAGCTTTCTTTTTCTGCCCTATCCTGCTTCCTCCCTCCTCTCCTGAGCTTATTCCCTCAATTGATCACTTTCACCAGAATCGGTGTGTCGGGTGTGTCGAGTGTATCAGCCTCTGCTTCTGAGGAGCTTGACCTAAGCCACCTGATAACCAAGAAACAATAGAACTAACCCAGACATACATTGAAAAGAAACTCCATGATGATAACTATTTGCCTGGAAGTATTTTATTTAAATTAGGACAGGAAAATAGACCCCTCTAACAATGTCTTTAAAAGGTTTTTAAGAAAAAAGGTGAATTTCAGTCAATAGATAGCACAATTAAGAAGCTAGAAGCCTTTAGTCACATGGTAAAGAAGGCACACATTTCTCCTCTCAAAAAGGAACAGGAAAGGTGCCAAGAAACTCCAGGAAAAATACAAAATTGTACCAGAAAATTGTGATTCAAATATGAAAATGTGGCCTGATTTTAAGCAGTCAATGATATATAAGGAAAGAGAAGTACTTGATCTGAACATTTGAAATATTCCACTTTTTCTTTTTTGGCCTTATTTTATTATACTGTATTATGGAAAAATTCACACATAGGCAGAAGTAGAAAAAAATAGCAAAATGAACTTCATGTCCCCATCACTCAGCTTCAACAGTTATTAAGATCTAGTCAATCTTGTTCAAGACCAGCCTGAGCAGGAGCGAGACTTCGTCTCTACTAAAAATAGAAAAGATTAGCTGGCTATAGTTCCAGCTACTCGGGAGTCTAAGGCAGGAGGATAGCTTGAGCCAGGAGTTTGAGGTTGCAGTGAGTTGTGATGACACCACTGAGACTCTGTCTCAAAAAAAAAAAAGATCGCCAACCTCTAACATCTAGTCAGTTTTCAAATTTCCCTAAATGTCTCGTATTTTTTTCCTTTTTACAGTTGGTTCCTTTGAATCTGGATCCAAGTAAAGTGTATGTATTGCCTTTAGTTGGTACATCTCTTATATCTCTCCCAGGCTACAGTGTAACACTCCATTCGAACAGCCTCAGTTTAGGGACTTAGAATTACATTTCCTTCTCTACTGATATAGACACCATCCACAATTTGTAATTACTATTTTGTTCCTACTTGAAGGCTAAATCCCTTGTCTTAATCGCTATTGTCTCTTGAAATAACTATTGGAGGCCAGGTGTGGTGGTGCACGCCTGTGATCCCAGCACTTTGGGAGGCTGAGGCAGGAGGATTGCTTTAGGTAAGAAGTTCCAGATCAGCCTGGGAAACATAGTGAGACCCTGTCTCTACAAAAAAAAATTTTTTAAAAATTAGCCAGACGTGGTAGTGCATGCCTGTAGTCCCAGCTACTCAGGAGGCTGAGGTGGGTGGATGGCTTGAGCCCAGGAGTTCTAGACTGCAGTAAGCTATGATTGTGCCACTGCACTCCAGCCTGGGTGATAGAACAAGACCCTGTTTTGTTTTGTTTTTTTAAAGAAATAACCACCAGGTAGCCTTCAAGTTCAGACTGTTTCAACCTCTTTCAAATCTTTGGTTTCTTTAGAGTCAAAAGATTATCTCCAGTTTCTTTAGATCTTAAAGGACCTTTTCTTGGTAGTCCAGTCAATATAGAAATTTGAGATCACCTGTTCTAGCATAAACACTGAGGCAGGTGTCCAGTGTCTAGAAATCTTCTGTCTTTTTCTGCTTACGTAAGTTTGTTAAGAGCTCCCCTGGGTTACACACGCTACGGATACTTGAGTGCTGGATGGAATTAAAGATATCCAAACAATGCTCTAATTTATACCTGGACCTCTCAGAAAGTCCAGGAAGTTTAGGTTAGGAGCCAAAATGTGCCTGGAGCTGCAGCCACAAAAGATCCTTAGAAATAATCTACAGCTGTGGGTCCCAGGTTTTGCTCTTTATAAAGAGCCCATGACCATGAGGATGAAAGAGGTGGCCCTGCCTTGGGCACGCAGACTGCTCTCACGGAAGCTCTGCTTCCTGCCTAACCCTGAGTCATGGGTTCTGGACTTTACCCTTTCCCTGTCTTTATTGGGGTGGCTGGTTATGGGGGCTAGGGGAGCAGGAAGGGCAGGTGGGGCTGGAACACAAGATGGAGGGAACTTTAGTCTTAGCTGCCCAAGACCTCGCAGCTACTAAGTCGTCAGGCCAGGATTTGAACCCAGCTTGGTCTGGCTCCTGATTTTAACCCCTCCTCCTTCCTCCTCACTCTCATGGACCCTAGAAGGCCAGGGAGAAGCCCTCATGCCTACTCGGGAATTCACTGAGGGACTCAGAGAGGAATCAGAATGGCCTGTTTCCTGCAGTTAAACAGTTGACTCAGACAACTATCAACAGACACACCCAGAAACATGAAACCAAAGTCAACCAACCAACTAACAGAAAGTCCTTCTGACAGGTGGGAGAAAATCAAAGAGTCATTCAGGTCAACCTCTTCACTCTTGTCCTAGACCCCTGGGGAACGCCAGCCTTAACCAGCTAATGGCACACACATCTTGACTATTCCAGACACCGTGCTGAAAACTAGGGACTCCAAGAGGGGAAGATACAGTCCCTGCCCTCCAGGACACTGTTCCTGAGTGCTCACTTCCTGTGAGTGATGAACTCCCTTGACAGCAGGGATGATTTTCCATCACGTCTCTATTCTCATTGCCAGCATGGGGCCTGGCATAAAATTACCATTCACCCCATGAGTGAATTTCATATTTGAAAAGCATCCACTTTCTCTGTCACCTGATAATTCTTTTATTAATATAATAGTATTTGGTGATTTTGCAAATTATTAGAGAAGAGGAAAGTGTAGTCAGATAAAGGAATTTAGAGATAATGATGCATGCTGCTTAGTAGACTTTTTTTTTTAAATACCTTTCTGGGTAAAATTTGGGAAGCAGAGGGAGAGAACAGCCAGGACTTAGAACGGCAACCTTGCATCTGTCAAGGAAAAAGGCCTGTGACTTCTAGAAGAGGTGATAGGTCCATCTGCTGCCTTCAGAAGTCCTAAGGATCCATAGCCCTGTGGTTGGGAAGGGGACAGAGTTTGGAATAGTTGTAAAGAGCATATCCTCAGGCTTCCAGGAATGGGTTTATTCATCCATTCAACATGTATTTATTAAGCACCTACTATGTGCCAGGCCCCAGACTGAAAAATTCGTGCTCTCTTATGCGCTTACATTCTAGTCAGGGAGCAGGAAAAAATTAAAAAGTAAGACGAAATTATACATACACTTACTCCTTGACCCAGAAATCCCACTTCTGGAACGTTAGCCTAGAGCTTCAACTGCACAGTAAGAAATGATGCTGGCATAAGTTTATTCATGGCAGTACTGTTTGAATCACAAAAGACTGAATACAACTTTAAATTTTGAACCATGAGAATATATTATCCATCTAAATCAAAACAAAAACTTAAGAGAATTTTAGTATAGGTTTTATTGGATGGCTGGGTGCGGTGGCTCATGCCTGTAATCCTAGCACCCTGGGAGGCCGAGGCGGGAGGATTGCTTGAGCTCAGGAGTTCGAGACCAGTCTGAGCAAGAGCGAGACCCTGTC
This sequence comes from Propithecus coquereli, assembly GCF_000956105.1. Taxonomy (NCBI): domain Eukaryota; kingdom Metazoa; phylum Chordata; class Mammalia; order Primates; family Indriidae; genus Propithecus; species Propithecus coquereli. The sequence goes on from NW_012147897.1 coordinate 4,889,292, forward strand.
TCTACTACAAATAGAAAGAAATTAGCCAAACAACTAAAAATAGAAAAAATTAGCTGGACACAGTGGCGCGTGCCTGTAGTCCCAGCTACCTGGGAGGCTGAGGCAGGAGGATCGCCTGAGCCCAGGATTTGAGGTGGCTGTGAGCTAGGCTGATGCCAAGGCACACCAGCTTAGGCAAGAGAGTGAGACTCTGTCTCAAAAAAAAAAAAAAGGTTTTATTGGATGGCGATAAAGGTGTTACAGAGAAACATTAAGTGAGGAAGGGGATTAGGTAATGATGGGAGGGCATGTTGCTATTTTAAATTGATTCCTAGGGAAGGCCTAATGGAAGATATAACATTAGAGAAAGAACCTCAAGGAGATGAGGATGTACTGGGGCATCCTCCAGGCAGAGGGAACAGCAAGTGCAAAGGCCCTGAGGCAGGAGCCCATCTGACATGTCCAGGGAACAGCAGGAAACTAGAGTGAGTAGGAGCAGCCTGAGCTTGGAGAGAGGGTGTCCCAGCGTTACCACCCCAGCTGCTTGAGTCTGAGGGGCTGCAGCTACAGGAAGCTCATGGCCCTGGGGGACCATCACCACTTCCAGCTCAGCAGCCCATTCAACCCACTCAGCAGAGCTGCTTACAGCTCTGCTCTCCCTCGGAACTCTCTTCTCCATTGGCTGCCCCACATCAACCCCCTCCTCCCTCTTTGGCCTGTCTTCTAAGTCTCCCTCACTGGCTGAAACCCTGAGGCTTCCAGTTCTGTCCTCACCCTCCTCTCTCTCCTGCCAGCTCCTGCCATCCCACCCTCCTCCAGGGCTGCTGCTAACCCGTCTCTCCTGAGCCCAGACCCACAGTTCTTCTGGTCCCTGGCCATCTGCCCTGGTTGTGTGTCAGGTACCTTGGACCCACATATGTCCAGAGCTGACCAAAGTGCCCACTGATCAGCCTGTGCCCCCCAGAGCAGTCAGGCTCATCCTCTGGACTCCCACTGCACGTGCCTCCCTTCCCAGACAGCGCCGACCTCACCTTCTGCCTGCACTTCTACACCGCCCTGAGCATCACCATAATCACCAGCTCCGCCTGTTGGCTGAGGCCTCCTCAGCACCCAGATGGCGCATGGCACACAGTGAGTGCTCAGCAAACAGATTTATCAAATGATGGACAGTCTCAGCTGCTGCCCCCAGCTTCTGAATGTGCTCCCCTCTGCCAAGCCCAGGGAGCCCGCCCTCCATGGTCCCCAAACCCTGTGTGGGGACAGCCCTGTGAGCCTGCTTCTCAAAGCTCTCCCAGGCTCAGAGACGTGCTTCCTGTGGGAGATTCACAACCCAGGCGCCCACCAGCCCTTTGCACCTGCCCACTGGAGGCTCACTTTGCTCCTTTGGTTTCAGTGACTTCTGCCTGTGGAGAACAGAGTGTGACTAGGGCACAGACACCCTTGGGGAGAGCGGTTTGGGTAGGAGGAGGGAGAAGCAGAACCAGGAGGTGGAGGCTCAGCCCTGCCGGGCACCTAAGGACCTTGAGCTGCACCTCCTGCTGCCTCCCATTGTGATTGTTTCATGTGATGAGATTGTCAGCTCCATGGATCCCTCCTCTGCTCCTTTGCGCCTGGCACCCTGGCAGTGGCTCTCAACAGAGGGTGCTCCCTCCGCCCCCACCCCTAGGGGTGCCAGTTAAGTTTGAATATCAGATAAACAAGTAATTTTTCAGCATAAATGTGTTCTCTACCCAATAGGTCCTTTAGGGCATACTTGTACTAAAAAATTATCTGTTTGTCTGAAATCCAAATTCAAATTTAACTAGGTGGCTGGTATTTTTACTAGCTAAATCTGGTAACTCTGCCCCCAGGAGACATTTGGCAATGTCTAGAGAACTTTGGGTTGTCACAGCTGGGGAGGGGGATGGTACTGGCCTTTAGTGGGTGGAGATCAAGGATGCTGCCAAACACCCCGCAGTACACAGGACAACCCCAAAACCACGAATTATCCAGACCAAGGGGTCAACAGTACCGAGGTTGAGAAGTTCTGCCCTGTGGGAACCCAGGGCACAGAGCTCTCCCCCTCATCTTCATCGCATACCCCAGCCCACCTGCCTTCCACCCCCAAGCCAGTAAGAGGTGTGGAGAGAGACTCGCAGAGCTGGCACAGAGATTAACCAATGCCAAGTTATGAAGTTAATGGGAAAAATAGAATACAAAATTGTGTGTACTTTCTCAACACTGCACAGGGGTAAACTATGTATAAAAAATGTCAAGGTGGTTACCTTAGGTAATGGAAACTAGATACTCCCAAGTTGTTTTAAAATTAGCTGTACCACTGGGTGCAGTGGCTTGCACCTGTCATCCCAGCTCTTGGGAGGCTGAGGTGGGAGGATCACTTGAACCCAGAAATTCGAGGCTGCAGTGAGCTATGATCACACCATGGCCCTCTAGCCTGGGAGACACAGCAAGATCCCGTCTCTAAAAAAGAAAAAAATTATTCCTACCATTTTACTCTGCCACCAGCAAGGTATGGCGGGCCCAGAGTGAGCCAATCCTTGAAACTAGGCTTTATAATGCTGGCCAATCTGGTAGGTGAAAAGTATTTTCACTTTTTTAATTTGCATTTTCCTTATGACAGTGGAGATTGAATATCCTTGGGTGTTAGTTTTTATTTTTAAATTAGTTAAAATTTTAATCTATATATGGCACATCATACAACATTCAAAAAACAGGAGGCAGTGAAAAGCAAGTCTCCTTTCCATGGATCCGAAGCCCAGCCCTACAGGCCCTGGTTCAGAGACTATGTCTGAAATAAGATTCTGGTATTTCCTTCCAGATATATTCAGTTATATATATATATATATATATAGCTTATATAGCACTTACATATATAGTCTTTCATTTTTAAACAAATTGCAACATTTTTCACACTATTCTGTACTTTGCTTTTCTTTTTTAAATCCTTTTAAATCCTGGAAAATAGTTTATCCCAATATACATAGGAGCATCTCATCATTGTACATGATTTCATAGTATCCCATCCAATGGACATATTACAATTTGTTTAAACAGTTCCCTATCATACGACATTTTGGTGGTTTCCAATATTTTGCTACAGTGAATATTCTTGTGCATATATAAGTTCTTATCTATGGGAATATGCTTGCAGGATAATTTCCCAGAATCACAAAAGACTAGTGTATTTAAAATGTTTAAGGTTATTATCAAATTGCCTTCTATATCAATGTACTGATTATGTCATTTTATGATTATAAAGAAACTATCTTTTATTTTTAATTCAGAGAAAAATCTAACAGTCATTGTCTTTGATAATAAGAAGCCATCATTTATGAAGCATCTAATATGTGTCAGGAACTTGACACATATTGCCAAAAACACTCATGACATCTTTAAGGCACAGTGAATTAGGCCTTTTGTTTACGGCACCCACGAAGGAGGTGGCGGAGCCAGAAATCAAGCCTTGGCCTATTGGGCTTCCCAGCTTGGGCCTAGGCCTGGTCCTTGTCACCATGCAGGAAGCTGACACCCAGGTATGAGGAACTGGATTCCAGTATCACGGCGTCTGGATGGAGACTCGAACCAAGAGCCTGGAACACAGGCCCAGAGCACAGCACAGCTCGGGTAGGGCTGGGGTGGCTGAAAGGGCTTCACAGAGGTAAGAGCTTTTAAGGTGAGGCCTAAGGGGTGCAGGAACAAATTTTGCTGGTGAAAAGTAGAAAAGGGTGCTCAGGGAAGAAGGATCAACAAAGACACAGGGAGGCCTGAAAATCAAATGGAGAAAGAAGGATGGGTGCGCACAGAGTGGAGGCTGGTCTGCGGCTTCAGGCAGGGGTGAGGGAGCCCCCATGCTGTGCGCAGGAGCCTGGCTTCTCTGTGGGAGATCACTTACATGGGACGCAGAGCACTGGCAAGGTGGCACAGGGTGGAGTCGGACTCTTGCCAGCCCTACTTCTACCCCTTCCTACCTGTAGAACTGTCTCCTCGGCTGTGAAACACAGAATCTCGTTCATAAAGTTGATGTGGGAATTAAATGTGTTAAAGCACGTTTAAAGAACAAAAGACACGCTTCGCGAGCTCTTAATAAGCAGTACCCATTTATTAGCAAACAACTATTGTTTTAAAAAGAGTTTTTTAAAAATTGATAATCTTTTTCTTTATGTTGTTAAACGTTTTTAATGCTGGCAGAATGTGGGCTCTATTTGGACAGAGGTGACAGGATGCTCTGTCATAACAGCCCAGGCCAGGCACCATAAGCAAGGGTTTGATCAGAGCAATGTCAGGCCCATCTCCTGGCAGCACAGCCACTGAAACAGCTCTTGGTAGTTTCTTTTCTTGTGTTTTGAAGGGGTGGGGGGTTGTTAGGAGGGGTGTTCAGTTGCCTTGTTTGTTTTTTTGTGAAGACAGAGTTTCCCTCTCTCTCCCTAGGTAGAGTGCAGTGGCATCATTGTAGCTCACAGCAACCTCAACTCCTGAGCTCTAGAGATCCTTCTGTCTCAGCCTTCCCGGGTAGCTGGGACTACAGGCACGCACCGCAACACGTGCCTGGGTTTTATTTCCTTTCTCTTTGGTAGAGACAGGGTTACGCTCTTGCTCGGGCTGGTCTCAAACTCCTGAGCTCAAGCAATCCTCCTGCCTCGGCCTCCCGGAGTGCTAGGATTATAGGCGTGAGCCACCTTGCCCGGCCTCTCAGTAGTTTCTTTACTTATTTATTCTTTGGAGACAGGGTCTTATTCTGTTACCCAGGCTGGAGTGCAATGGCATGATTGTAGCTCACTGCAGCCTCAAACTCCTGGGCTCATCATCCTCCCACCTCAGCCTCCCAGGTAGCTGGGACTACAGGTGCATGCCACCATGCCTGGATAATTTTCAAAAATTTTTTGTAGATACAGGGTCTTGCTATGTTGACCAGGCTGGTCTCGAACTCCTGGGCTCAAGCAATCCTCCCTCCCTGGCCTCCCAAAGTGCAAGGATTATAGGTATTAGCCTTCACGCCCAGCTCTCAGTAGTTTATATATGTTACCAAACAGTAATTGTTCTTAAGTGTTGAAATGCAGTTATGCCAATGTAGACTTTAAAAAGTTAACGATTATTTAGCTCTTAGTATGTGCCAAGCATTATTATAAGTATCTCATTTAATCCGCACAACAACCTTCTTATTATCTCCATTTTACAAATGAGGAAACTAAGGCACAGAGAGAGCTTTAAGCATTTTCCCAAGGCCACATGACTGGGATCCCACCAGACTTCATGAGTCCAGAGCCTGCTCTTAACCTCTCTTCGGATCTGCCTTCCTGGTGGGAAACTGGATCAAGGGCGCAGTTGGTGGTGGTGGTGTTGCCTTCCCAATCACTGTCCTCCTCTGAAGTTCAGCCATCTAAACTCTCAAACCTCCTGAATCCTGAACAGCCTGGTCTCAGACCAGAGGGAAGCAGAGAGACAGGGGGAGCCATAAAGTTTCCCGATCTGGGGCAGGACAGGCTAAGCTGTGTTGCAGAAAGCAGCTCTGGTCTAGCAAGGAGGGGGCCTGAGGGGTGAAGAGAGAGACAGCAAGGCCTGGAGGAACTGTGTGTGGGAGATGTGGGGGGGCAGGGCTGGAGGTCAAGGCTGTTGATGGGGCCAGGAGAAGCCCTTGACCTGACCACCTCCCCAGGATCCTACCGAAACCCTCCTAAGCCCTTTGTCCCACAGCAGGTGCTAACCTGACCCAAATGAACTATCTATGACCACAAGTGACTACTGAGCCCTTGAAATGTAACTAGTACGACTTAAGAGCAGTAAATAGAAAATATCAGATTTCAAAGACTTACTGCTGAAAACGCAATGTAAGATATCTGAATGATTTCTATATTAATGGCAGGCTGAAATGATAATATTTTGGATATATGGGGTTAGCTAAAAACTACTATTACAATTTGCATCACCTGTTCTTTTTTTTTCTTTTTAAAGTGGCTACTAGAAAATTTGAAATCACGCCGTTATGTGGCTCATGTGGTATGTCTGTTGGCCAGCACTAGTTCATAACATCCCTCCAGGCGACCCAACCCGCTTCCCCTTCGGGAAGAGCTGTGTGCTGGCAGTGAGGAATTGGCAGTCAGAGGGGTTCTCTCGCCAGGCTTTTGCATCTGGGTCGGCTCCTGCTGCAGGGCCACCGCGGGGCGCCTGCGACCCACCCGGCTCCGCTGCGCTCTGCCACCCCCTAGCGGCTCCTCTTCCAAGCGGCCCTCCCGCTCATGGGCGACATCCCCTCTTCGCATTTGGACTGTGCTGGACTTGGGATCCTGAGACATTTTGTGGTCCCAAACCGTTTATTCCACTACCTACTATCCTGTGTTGATTTTAGTTCGTTGAAAGCACTTGACATGAAGAATGTAATGCATGTTCTTATCCCAGATTTCAATACAATTAAGATGTCTTAGGTATCTCTTCTCCAACTGTGGCTTCCTGGTAGTGAAAAGTTATCAATTACGTCTGGAAAACAACATTGCCTACCCCATTAAATTCCTGGATGTTAATAAGTAATTTGATTTAGGGGGCTAGATTTTTTTGTCTCAGAGGACAGTTTCCTGCTGTTAGTAAAACTAGTTAGTAGTAAGGTAACAGGTTAAACTGCATTGTGAGGATTATGGGGTATATAGGGTATATAAAGTATTTAGAACAGTGAGAGTTAGTACATTACAAGCTCTCAATAAAGGTAGCTGTAAGTATATGAAATTAATTGTTGTTTATATAACCAACAACTGTTAATAAGTTTTGAGAGTGTGATTGGCCCCTGCATGTTAGGGCCCTGGTTCAGACCCTTTTTGATGAGTAAACAAAGGGAATGGAAAGGAACTAAATTTCAACGGGCCACTGGGCTGGGAAAACACCCAGCAGGTCAGGATCTTCCTGGAAAATTACCCAGCTAGACTAAACCCGAGTCAACTCGGCCAACCAGGGCAAGGGGTGTGAATGGGTAAGAGGTCACGGATCAACTCCACCGGGACTCTGGATTTTCCAGGGAGCATGAAGACATTCCCAGGGCTGTGTGGGATGGAAATATAAATTCAGAGAGAAAATTAAACAATACAAAATGTGCAACTGTTCCAGAAAAACTTATTTGTGTATTTTTCAAGTGATGATTGTGGGTATCAAATCACTGTGGCATTTATATTCTTATGGATACATTTTGAAGAGTGACTAACTGCTCTGAAGTGTTGACATGATAATTCTGGAAATTATAGACTTCGCAAGTTTATGTAAACTGATGGTGAAAGGTTCTACTTATGTTAAGGTTCTACATAACTTTAAGTGCACAAAAGAAAACCCCATCCTTCAAATTCTTACAGGGAAAATGTGAGCACAACATTTGGAAGTCCAGGGCTCTAGGCTGTACACTGAGGGGTGGAATTGCTGGGCTGTTGGGATGCACAATCGACAGTCCTCGAGGATACCAAACTGTCCAGAGCAGCTGTGCTGCTTCACATCCCTAACAGCAGGGAAGGCAAGATCCATTGCCCCCCAACACTCAATGACTGTGTGGAGGTCTGCAATGTCCACGAGACAGACACATCTGACATCTCTCTGGGGAAGCCCAAGGCTTAGCAGAGGTTACGTGGAGCCAGGACCCCAGGCCTCCCAAATCTCTGGAGTCAGGGTCTGGAGAACTAGATTGGATGGTTCCAATGGCTTCTCTCTACAAAAGCCCACAGCACTCAGCTCCAAGAAAGAGCCCTCTCTGTCCCTGTCATAGCCAAGGCCTGGCTCCTGGCCTCCCTGGACAATGTTGGCCTTGGATCAAAGAAGAAGCAAAGGAAAATTGTGATAAATAGAAAAATCCAAGAGAATCAGAGGAGGAAATATTAGAATTAATAAGAGAGTTCAGGCCAGGCGTGGTGGTTCACACCTGTAATCCCAGCACTTTGGGAAGCCGAGGTGGGAGGATCACTTGAAGTCAGGAGTTCCAGAACAGCTTGGGTAACATAGCAAGACCCCATCTCTACAAAAATTAAAAAATCAGCCAGGCACAGTGGTATGCACCTGTAGTCCCAGCTACTTGGGAGGCTGAGGTGGGAAGGATTGCTGGAGCCCAGCCTCAAAAGTCTATAATTTCCGGAATTATCATAATGTCAATTTCAAGGTTACAGTGAGCTTTAATTGTGCCACTGCACTCCAGCCTGTGTAACAAAGTAAGACTCTGTCTCTAAAAAAAAAAAGAAAAGAAAAAGGCTTTCATCTACATGGAAAATCTGTAGTTTAGGGTAGCCACCTACATCGATGATCTTGGCTAGATCTTCTGGATAACTTGCTGCAGATTCTCCATCAGCACTTGATGCTTCACCTTGCACTTTTGTGTTACAGAGATGGCTTCTTTCCTTCAACCTCTGTGAGCTTCAAACACTTTTTCTGCCGCTTCCTCACCTCTCTCAGCCTTCAAAGAATTGAAGAGATTTAGGATCTTCCTCTAGATTAGGTTTTAGCTTAAGGGAATGTTGTGGCTGGTTTGATCTTCTATCCAGACCACTGAAACTTTCTCCATATCAGCAATATGGTTGTTTCACTTTCTTGTCATTTGTGTGTTCACTGGAGTAACACTTTTAATGCCCTTCAAGAACTTGTCCTTTGCATTCACAGCTTGGCTAACTGTTTGGCACAAGAGGCCTAGCTTTCAGCCGAGCTCAGCCTTCGACACGTCTTCCTCACTAAACTCAATCATCCAGCTTTTGATTTAAAGTAAGAGACGTAGGGCTTTTCCTTTCACTTGAATACTGAGAAGCCACTGTAGGGTTATTAATTGACCTAATTTCAATATTATTGTGTCTCAAGAAATAGGAAGGCCAGAAATATGCCATCTAGGACTTTCATTGAGTCAATGCCTGGCTTCAAAGCTTCAAAGGACAGACTCTCCTGTTAGGGGACTAATGCAGCTGCTGACTTTAAATTGAAGCCAAATGCTCATTTACCATTCTGAAAATCCTAGAGCCTTAAGAATCATGCTAAAGCTATTCTTCCTGTGCTTTATAAATGGAACATCAAAGCCTGAATGACAGCACATCTGTTTACAGCATGGTTTACTGAATATTTTAAGCCCACTGTTGTAACCTACTCTCAGAAAAAATATTCCTTTCAAAATATTACTGTTCATTGACAAGGCACCTAGTCACCCAAGGGCTCTGATGGAGATTTGCAAGAAGATTAGTGTTGTTTTCATGCCTGCTAACACAATATCCACTCTGCAGCCCATGGATCAAGGAGTAACTTCAATTTTCAAGGTTTACTATTTAAGAAATACATTTTGTAAGGCTATTGCTGTCATAGATAATGGTTTCTCTAATGGGTCTGGGCAAAGTGAATCGAAAACTTTTGGAAAGGATTCACCCATTAAGAACACTCGTGATTCATAGGAGGAGGTAAAAAACCAACATTAACAGGAGTTTGGAAGAAGTTGATTCCAACCCCCATGGATGACTTTGAGGGGTTCAAGACTTCAGTGGGGGAAGTAACTGCAGGTGTGGTGGGAATAGCAAGAGAAATGGAATTAGAAGTGGAGCCTGAAGATGTAACCGAATTGCTGTAATCTCTTGATAGAACTTGAATGACATATAGTTGCTTCTTAGGGATGAACAAAGAAAATAGTTTCTTAAGATGGAATCCGCTCCTTGTGAAGATGCTGTGAACATTGTTGAAATGACAACAAAGGGTTTAGAGTATTATATAAACACAGGTGATAAAGCAGTGGCAGGGTCTGAGAGGATGGACTGCAATTTTGTAAGAAGTTCTACTGTAAGTAAAATGCTATCAAACAGCATCATATGCTACAGAAAAATCTTTCATGAAAAGAAGAATCAATTCATGTGGCTAATTTCATTGTTGTCTTATTCTAAGAAATTGCCACAGCCACCCCAGCCTTCAGCAACTACTACCCTAATCAGTCAGCAGCCGTCAACATCGAGGCAAGACCATACACCAGCAAAAAAGATGACTCGCTGAAGGCTCAGGTGATCATTAGCATTTTTTAGCAATAAAATATTTTAAATTAAAGTATGTACATGGCCGGGCGCGGTGGCTCACGCCTGTAATCCTAGCTCTCTGGGAGGCCGAGGCGGGTGGATTGTTTGAGCTCAGGAGTTCGAAACCAGCCTGAGCAAGAGTGAGACCCCGTCTCTACTAAAATTAGAAAGAAATTAATTGGACAACTAAAAATATATAGAAAAAATTAGCCGGGCATGGTGGCGCATGCCTGTAGTCCCAGCTACTCGGGAAGCTGAGGCAGGAGGATTGCTTGAGCCCAGGAGTTTGAGGTTGCTGTGAGCTAGGCTGACACCACGGCACTCTAGCCCGGGCAACACAGTGAGACTTTGTCTCAAAAAAAAAGTATGTACATTATGTTTTTATGTTTATTTTTATTTATTTATTTATTTTTGAGACAGAGTCTGGCTCTGTTGCCCTGGCTAGAGTGAGTGCCATGGCGTCAGCCTAGCTCACAGCAACCTCAAACTCCTGGGCTCAAGCAATCCTCCTGCCTCAGCCTCCCGAGTAGCTGGGACTACAGGCATGCGCCACCATGCCCGGCTAATTTTTTCTCTCTATATATATTGTTAGTTGTCCAGATCATTTCTTTCTATTTTTTAGTAGAGACGGGGTCTCGCTCTTGTTCAGGCTGGTCTCGAACTCCTGACCTTGAGCCATCCACCCACCTTGGCCTCCCAGAGTGCTAGGATTACAGGCGTGAACCACCGTGCCCGGCCTATTTTTATTTTTATTTTTAAAAATATTTTATTTCATTTTATTTTTTAGAGACAGAGTCTTGCTGTCTTGCTCTGTCACCCAGGCTGGAGTGCAGTGGTATGATTATAGCTCACTGCAGCCTAAACTCCTGGCCTCAAGTGATCCTCTCACTTCAGCTTCCCAGAGTGCTGGAATTACAGGCATGAGCCACACATCCATCCTTAATTTTAATAACATTTTATTTAATGGCCTAGTATATCTAAAACGTTATTGTTTCACCATGTAATCTATATAAGATATTTTCTATTCTTCTTTATACTTTAAAACCTGATGTGCATTTTACAATTACAGCACTTTTCCACTTGGACTAGCCGTTTTCAAGTGCTCAATAGCCCATGTGGCCAGTGGTTACTATATAAGACAGTATGGATTTATAGTCTGATTAAGAGACTCTGAATTTTCAGAAAAAAAAGATTATGGAATTTGTTGTTGATGGCAAAGACATCCATATTGTATCACAGGCGACTATGTAATCAGAAATCCATGTTTGTGGTTCCTTACATTTTTCTTTGTTTTCATTTCACAAGTAATACATGAATATATTTTCATTATAAGAAAAGTCAAGCATAAAGTAAATTGCTCCTTCACCTCCCCCAATACTGCTGCGTTCCCCAGAAGCAACCTTAGTTATCTATCAGTTGGGCACACATCTTTCCATGCATTTACTTGCGCATACATGTTTTATTTTATTTTACATAAATATCATACAGTTATATTGTTCTGCAACTTAGTTTATTTACATAACGATATTTCTTGGTGCTCTTTTCATGTGAGTTTGTAGATCCATCTCATTCTTTTTAATCACTACATGATAGTCCATAACCATTTTCCTACTGCAAAGCTTTTTGGCTGTTTATAATTTATTTTTCACTATTACTAATAATGTTATAATGAGCATTCTTGCACCCTCTTCCATGTGCATTTATGTAAATCTTTTTCTGCATAAGGTAAAAAGGAATATATGTGCTGGGCCAAAGGGTATCTACATGTCCAGTTTCAGTGGATACTCTCAGGCTGCCCTCCAAAAAGGAAGTACCAATTTACACTCCACCTACAGTGTGAGGATGCTTCTTTTATCACACCCTTCCATATACTGGATCCTATTTTTATTTCAAGTAGGGATACTCAGAAGTGTGAGTCTTTTAGAAATGATACAAAGCAGTTAAAAAAAAATCTGTTCAAATTTATCCTACAGCATTCTTCTATTTATACGCAGAGATTCAATTCGAAGCTCAGAGTGAGTCAATGATCAATTTAAATCAAATCAGTGAGAATGTGATGACATCACTGTGTCTCACTGAGGGTGTTAGAGTCTAAAGTAAGTGACAACCAAATTATGGTCGCCATTACCGTAGAATAGCAATCCCTTAATAGGTGCCCTAGTGGAAACCGAAGCACTATGAATCTGGTCTTTCATCCATGACTGGCGCAGATCCCTAGTTCTCTGGTTGAAAACTAGATAAAGTTGTTAGCTTATTCAGGGATCTTGTAGGAAAAAACATCAATCTTTAAACACTATTTCAGCTAGATCCTCACCTCGGGGAAGCAAGCCTAGACTACCTGAGAGAATAGAAGAAACTCCTCTGTCCTCCCACCTCACTCTGAGCCAGGCACTCATGGCAGCGAGGCAGGCACACCCACCCTCACTGCCACTATTTCATTTCTCTCTCCTTTTTGGCCAAGCTCCTTGAGCTGGATGCAGGGAAGTTACATGCTTTCTATGAGGTTCCACTATACTGGTTTTCAAGGGACTAAATAAACTATTCTCAGGAACTGTGGGCTATATTCATTGAGCCAGGGCAAGTCTCACCTTTGATTTTTAGGAATTTCAGGAATGTACCTTTGTGGTGCTCACGGGGCCCAGGCATAGTCCAAGTGTGGCGACAAAGCTGTATGTGTTCTCAGACACATAGTCCTTTCTTCACAATTCCAGGGACAATTCCGTGACATTGTGGGCTAAACAGATAAAACTCTGTTTATATTTTGGAAACCCAGGCAGAGATTGAGGTACTCTCACAGTTCTTGCTCTTAATTAGAATTCAATGTATCGTGACTACTACTATTTTTATAGTGTTATTTTGAGTAACAGAATGTCTTTTTCTTACAATAGTCTTAGATAAAACAAAGGGCATTATGACAAAGACAAAGGCTTCCTTCATGGGCTTTCTCCTGGGACCAGAAGATGACACCCAGGCAAGGTGTCGCTGGGGAAGGGCAGCATATGAGCTACCATGGAGCCTCAAGAGGTGGCATTTACCTCAGAGAACTTGCCGCTGTCTGATCCAGGGCTTTGAGTCTCCAATTTGGTTTTGTGAACATCCCAGATGAGATATGGCACTTGCAAGCATATTCATGTGAACCATTCTACCAATAGCTGATCTAAAAACCAGAATCCATGCATTGCTTTGTTTCCTCATCAAACTTTTACTGACACTGGGCCTGAGCCTGGCCAGATCCTAGGCTCTGGATATAATGAGCAAAACAGGCTTGGTCTGGGCTCTTACAGAGCTTACTGGGAGAAACACATAAACGGACTATTCCAGCCTGGAGAGATGAGTGTTATGGTGGAGGATGTACAGTTGCTATGCAAGCAACTAGAAGAGGCACAACCCTGAAGGAAGTGGCATTTAACATGGGGGGCTGGTGGGGAAGGGAAAGAGCCAGTATGAAGGAAGAGAATCACAGGAAAGGGAGTGAATGATTGCTAGAGCAAAGTCTCAAAGAAACAGAGCTAAATGTGAACAGCACAAAAGGGAGGTTGACTTTGGGCAGGAGAAGGGTCTCCAGGTAGGGTGGCCAGTGACACATAGGATTATAGGATAGATGGGAGGCAGTTCTTGACTGAACAATCTATTTGGGGGGCAAGGGGTTGGAAAGCAGATTGACTACTGAGAGTGAGGAGGAGATTCTGGGGTTCAGGCTTTGACAAAGATTATCATAGATACTGTAGGAGAATGGGAGCCATATTGGAATGAGGAAATAGAGGCATTTCACCTAGAAGGATTAGAAGGCCAGTTGAGGTGCACCGCTGTGACTTTATTCTGACCCTAGCATGCAAGGCTGAGTGCTCCCCTGCAGTGCCCACATCCCTAGTGAAGACATAGAGTCAGGCAGGCAGATTCTCCAGGCTCATGGTTTCAGCAACCTGGTGCCACTGACCATGGAGGTGGATGAGGAGGTGAGTGAAGAGCAGAGAGAGATGACAGATGGAGGAAAAAAAAACCCGTTCTAGGGTTCCTCATCTCATTGAGGGTTGTCACCAAGCATCCACCACTGAAGGTCAGAAACCAGAGCATCATTCTCAATTCCCCCTCAACCTCAATCTGTCTTCAATATATATCAGGTCCACGGCTATCTATTAATATCTCTTTGGTTCATCTACTTCTTTTCCTTCTCCCTGGTCCTTCTGCTCAGCTCCCACAGAACTGAGTTAATTCCATGATTATAGGACAGGTCACTTTGCATCAGAGTTGTTTTAGTGCTGGAGTTAAACACTCCAATGGCTTCTAAGACCAAAAATTAATTGAATGCGGCTGCCAGGGACTGTGGCATATTGGAAAGCCCGTTTTCATCTAACAGGGATGGAGAGTGCTGCCATGAGGGAATGTGAGCCCACTCTTTTGCTAGAGCTTTGATCTTTCTGTATTCTTAAGAAAAACCTGAAATAGTTATACAGAGAAATAGTCTGATTTTTAAATGAGGGGAAACTACTCAAATTTAAAATAAAATGATCGAAATGTTTAGGGGTGAAGTGGACTGATGTCTGCAACTTACTTTGAAATGCATCAAAACAGGCACTGGTGGGTGGCTAGAGGGACGGATACGTGATAAAGCAAATATGGCAACATTTTAATTGTAGCTCCTAAGTGATGCATATCTGTACAGGTTTTACAACTTTCCTGTATGCTTGGAAATTTTCATAATAAAATCAAGGGGAATTTTTTTAATTGAAAAAGAATTACGAGCACACGAGCCACTACTCTGTGGCTTCTGTTACACATTGTAACGGACTTTATGAAAATGTGGTAGGAGTAAATGAGTTAACAACATAAAGGGCACAGAACAGTCCCTAGGACACTAACTAAACATTAAGTGTTGGCCGGGCGCGGTGGCTCACGCCTGTAATCCTAGCACTCTGGGAGGCTGAGGTGGGAGGATCCCTTGAGCTGAGGAGTTCGAAACCAGCCTGAGCAAGAGCGAGACCCCATCTCTACTAAAAATAGAAAAAATTAGCAAGTCAACTAAAAATAGAAATAAAAAATTAGCCAGGCATGGTGGCTCGCGTCTGTAGTCCCAGCTACTCGGGAGGCTGAGGCTGTAGGATCGCTTGAGCCCAGGAGTTTGTGGTTGCTGTGAGCTAGGCTGACGCCACAGCACTCATTCTAGCCCTGGCAACAAAAGCGAGTCTCTGTCTCAAAAAAAAAAAAAAATTAAGTGTTATTATTATCATTTAGTATATAGGAAATGGACACAGATTGGAGGAGAAGGGGGCGTCTAAATGAATTTCATTGAGGAGCTTTCAGCAGATTTTCATTACAGTGTGGACCTGAAGTGTCGGGACCAGGCTTCCATGCTGGTTAAACTCTGTTCCTGTGTGAGCTCTGTAATTTCCATCTCTGCGCCTCACGTTGCTCGTTTTTAAACTATGAGACTTGAACTCTAAGCTCCCCTGCAGTTCCGAAGAGGGCTTGATGGGATCCCTTTCCTCCTTCTGCCTGCAGGAGTCTCCATTACTCTTCTCTCCCCTAAGGCCGTCTTTTCCTAAGAACTACATTTCCCATGAGAGCACAGGAGTCTCCGTCGGCGCCGCGCCGCTCTTTGGCGTCGCTCCGCGTACTTTATACCCACTTCCGTCTAAGGGTTATTTCCTTTCTTTTCGGCAGCGTGCGGCGGCAAGATGGCTGTGCAGATCTCCAAAAAGAGGAAGGTGAGCTTCTGGAATTGCGGCGCCGCGCCGGTCTAGGGCTTCCTGAGGTGCCGCCGGGAGACGCGCAGCTCCTTGCCCTGCTCCGGGGAGCGGCTTAAGCTGCCTGGCGTTCTCGCTGGCTGCGGATGGCAGCGGATTGAGTGGTAGGCCCGAGCCTGTCGGACGCTGCGGTCAGGGAAGGGAGAGTCAGATTTCCGCGGGCTCCCAGTGAAGTGCAGACAGAGTACGGGACGCCCCTCCGGTCCTGGAGAAGGCATTTTGTGAGCATTTCTTGGTCAAGGAAGTTGGTAAACGTGTAGTAGTTGCAGGGCGTGCGCCATTTCCCTCACATCTTACATCATGGCTTTGGGAAGGGGCGGTAGCTGTGTTCTTGCCTTCGTACTCGTGTCTGGGTGCAGCCTTCTGACTCTCAGTTGAAAGGCTGCCGGTGGTTGCTTGCTCCGTCCGGGGACCTGGGAAGAATGCTTCCTCGGGTTTAACTTCTAGTTGTTCCATGGGAGACAACTGTGTAAAAATCGTTAGAAATAGACGTTTTGTCACTTCGTACATGTATACATCGGTGTTAAAATGAAATCTACAGCGCTCTGGTGAGTTAGGATTTGCCAGCTCTGTTAGAGGTAAGCCCACAGGTGCGGTAAATGAGCCAAGGTACCTGGCTGGGACTCTTCTGACAGTCCAGGTTGTGTCTGTGAGACTGTTTCTGTCTTCAGTCCACGGTTCCTTTCGGAAGTTAAAAGTACAGTGTCCCTGCTGTGCTGAATAAAGTGTAAATGGGCCATTTTAGAGCAGCTTTTTTTTGCATGTGTAAATAAATATAAACGATTCCTCTTTTTATATACCCTTCAATGAAGAGATGATGACGAGTCTGACTGGGGGCGTTATCTTTGTCCAGGTTGCCTACTCTGTGCTGCGTTCTGTGGCACAGTTTAAAGGGCCCTGGTTGAAGTAACTTCCTAAAGATGACCTAGAGGCGTTTGTCTGAGAAGGGTTGTTGCATTTCTGTTGGAACCAAGGGGATTGAAACCGTTGCTAAGTCGTTTGTTGCAAGTGTTGAGTTTTGATAAGGAATGCATTGACTGATAGACTAGACTGGTTCAGGGGAAAGTGAGCCTACACCCATATCCTAATTTTCAACTTTGGTTTTTTGCTTAGTTTGTTGCTGATGGCATCTTCAAAGCTGAACTGAATGAGTTTCTTACTCGGGAGCTGGCTGAAGATGGCTACTCTGGAGTTGAGGTCCGAGTTACACCAACCAGGACAGAAATCATTATCTTGGCCACCAGGTAAAAACTCAGTTGACTGGCCATCACCTATATTGTATATACTGAAAGGGTGAAAATTTACTAAGTGCTGTTGACACGGGTGAGAAAGAATTCTTGAAGTTTAGGATAGAAGTACAAAGTTTATTTATTTTCCCTGGAAAGAAAGAAGGGAGGTGGGCGCGGGAATGTCACCGCAGCACTGAGGAAACATGGAGGGTAGTGCTGGGCAGTTGAGGAAAAGTGGCTGGGTGGTTTTAAAGGGTAAAAACGGCTTTTTTTCTCTCTGCTTCAGCAGACTGTTAACAGAAATGGCTGCGAAGCAGTTGCAAGTGCTCTTTATTTTTATTTTTTCTCTGTGATGCTGGCTTTATCTGAGTCCTTGGAATCTAGTTTTTGGCAGGAACTGAAGTGGAGAGCTCATACCCCTATTGTCTACTTAGGGCTCTTCAAGGCTGAGAAAAGGAAGTCTTAAAGATAATGAGTTAGGTCACAGGTGTTCTAATTAAAACAAAACGGGTTAGTTGTGAGTTTCCTTCAAAGGGATGTGCTGTGAGTTTGTTTCTGTTTGATAGCTTATTTTCCTCTGCTAGAGGTTATTAGTAAGACCACCTTTCATATACTAAGGTGGTTTATTCTGCATAAACTTAAGGGGACAACCGGGGAATCTGGCCTTAGTGAATGTAATTGCTTCTTAAAATCTGTATTTTAAAAAATTTAGCTTCGGGTTTTGTCATCTAAAATTTATACTTTGTGGCAGATGAATGAGATTTAAGCTTACATCTAGCATTTTGTGAGAATCGTGAATTGTCACTCCCACCCACAGAACACAGAATGTTCTTGGTGAGAAGGGCCGGCGCATTCGGGAATTGACTGCAGTAGTTCAGAAGAGATTTGGCTTCCCAGAGGGCAGTGTAGAGGTGAGTGGTTCTGGCTTATGTCAGAGATAATGGCTCTTTAGAATGGTACTTCTAAAAACACTCAACATCGCCTTGGAGACCTTAATTATTTATTCATGATGAATAAATATTACAAATGGATCGGTATTTTGTTGAAGTTCTCTTAATGAGCAGAGGGCGGCCAGACTCGGTGGCTCACGCCTGTAATCCTAGCACTCTGGGAGGCCAAGGCGGGCGGATTGTTTGAGCTCAGGAGCTCGAAACCAGCCTGAGCTAGAGCGAGACCCCGTCTCTACTAAAAATAGAAAGAAATTAATTGGACAACTAAAACTATATAGAAAAAATTAGCCGGGGCATGGTGGCGCATGCCTGTAGTCCCAGCTACTCGGGAGGCTGAGGCAGAAGGATCGCTTGAGCCCAGGAGTTTGAGGTTGCTGTGAGCTAGGATGACGCCTCGGCACTCTAGCCCGGGCAACACAGTGAGACTCTGTCTCAAAAAAAAAAAAAATGAGCAGAGGGCTTAACTTACAGGCCTATTCTGCCAGTGTCTGGTGGTTAAAGGATTTTACATGCAACTTAGGTATGGAAATGATGCATATGATGGACCGATTACTATCCCATTGGTCTCCTTGGTGTGGCTATAGAAGGAGCCAGGGTGGGAGGGCAATGAGGAGTGATTCAGCCTATGTCACGGTGTAC
The DNA here is from genome assembly GCF_000956105.1 of Propithecus coquereli. Taxonomy (NCBI): domain Eukaryota; kingdom Metazoa; phylum Chordata; class Mammalia; order Primates; family Indriidae; genus Propithecus; species Propithecus coquereli. The sequence goes on from NW_012147897.1 coordinate 4,907,822, forward strand.
TATGTGTGGGTAGTAGAAGTGATTTTGTACTTGAAGGATGCTAAAATATATGTGATGGTGTAGAAAAAAATGCTTTTATGACAAATGTGCTGCCTTTTAATTGACAACAATGGTGAAGGTAACAGGATGTGCCTTGCTTCCTTTAAAGCTTTATGCTGAAAAGGTGGCCACGAGAGGTCTCTGTGCCATTGCCCAGGCAGAATCTTTGCGTTACAAACTCCTTGGAGGGCTTGCTGTGCGGAGGTAAGTGTCCTGAGACTTGATGGTAATGCCCTTTTATGCTTGATCCTAGTGAAAAGGCCAAGAAGATACAATCTTGCCCTTTTGTGTGGATCAAAATACAGTGTGTCTGCCATTTTGTTAATTTAGCAGATGAACTATTAAGAAGTGGCAGAATCTACTAGTTTCTGAGGGTTGTAACAATAGAATACTGCTAATTGATGCCCTCACTGAACTGACAAGCTAACAAGACTACTAAAGAAGCAAAAACCATAATGAGTGGTCAGTGCTGTAATGGAGACATGTTCTGAGTGCTTTGGAAGTAGAACAGAAATAGAACTGTACAGGGAAGGGACCAACTCCAATTGGTCTTGGTGAGGATGAGGCTTTAGAAAGAGCCCTGTGGGGGATGGACAATGAGAAATAATTCAGCCTCTTACTGGGCATGTGTTATTTATGGATATATGTTAGTAGTAGTAGTAGAAGTAAGTGTCTTAGTACTTTTGGGATACTGTGAAATTCAGAACAAGCTAGACTCATTCCAGTCCATTTAATGTGTTCACTCTTATTGAGACCATAGAGAGGTAAGACAGTCCTGATGGGTGAGAGCTTAAAATCTAGACACTTAGCTACGTGAGCTGTATGCAGATAGTTACGTGAGGAGTGGTAGCGTGTAAAGGACATGAGGTTTGGTTGCCCTTTGAGCTGGGTATACTGGTAAGATTTCAGTAGGAAGTTCTTTGTGTAGTTTTACTATCTGTGAAGTAATTAGAACGCCTTGCCTAGAGGAATGGCACAAAAGCTATGGCGTGGGACCTGGTAGGAATGGAGAGCGTAGGCAAGGCTGTAGGTAAGGACGTGTAGAAAAGAGTGCTTGCTTGATTAGAGTGCCAGTTTCATTGCTTAGAACAATGGTTCTCAAAAGCTTGGTTCCTGGGCTAGCAACCCTGCCATCACTTGAGAACTTGTTAGAAATAAAAAATCTCAGTTTCCATCCCAGAATCACTGAATGGAAACTGGGACTGTGGCCCAGCAATCTGTCTTAACAAGCCCTCCATGTGGTTTTTGCACACACTAAAGCAAGAACTACTCCAACACTTAGATATGGTATTGTCTAATGTGGCTCATTATACCACCTCTCCTTATAGGGATTAAATGAGATACTGTAAAAGGGCCTGCAGGTGGCTAGTTATCCAATTAGCATCTCCCAGGGTGTAAATGAATGAATTAGGGGTGGGGTGTGATATTTTAAAGCTTATTACCAGTTTTATAGACCTTAAAGTGTTTCCACCCCCACCCCCAGCATTCTAATACCAAGGTAGCCAGGGTCTTAAATTGGTTAGGTTTCTTGGTGATCATGAATTCTGGAGGTTGAAGAATATTTCAATAAACCGTAAAGGGATCACCAGATTGCCTGTAATTGGCCTGGAGTAGGGCCTTGGCATCAGGGTTTGTTTTTTATATTAACCTCTGAGGTGGCTCTAATATGTAGCCAGGGTTGGAAAGCACTTGGTTGGAAGGAATTTGACGTACCTTTCCTGAAGAATCTTACCCTAAGATTAGGTGTGACAGGCATGGAAGAGAAATGCTATTTCTTGGGACAGGCTCTGGTCAAATTTGTTCTCCATTAAAGGATCATCGAAAATAGTCAATGTAGACTAAGTCTTATTTTGTTTTTTAAACTTTGTGAGGTGGGTGAATAAATTTTGGTATTCTTTAGTAATAACTGGGTGTCTCTTGTTCTTCCAAAGAGCTTGCTATGGTGTGCTGCGGTTCATCATGGAGAGTGGAGCCAAGGGCTGTGAGGTCGTGGTGTCTGGGAAACTCCGAGGACAGAGGGCTAAGTCCATGAAGTTTGTGGATGGCCTGATGATTCACAGTGGGGACCCTGTTAACTACTACGTTGACACTGCTGTGCGCCATGTGCTGCTCAGACAGGGTGAGCAGCTAGCTGGGAATGCATAGAGCAAAGGGCACATTAGTGGATAGATGTGGTTTTCCATAGACTCCTTGGAATTTGGGGGGATTTATCTTGGAAGTAGCTGGGTATGTTTGTACTCCTTAGGTTTACTGATTAGCTGCATTCATGTGTAAGAATGGAATTGCTGAGATCAGTCAGATCCAAGAGTTGGTCTGTCAGTGTCTTGGTCCTCTGTGCACCCTTCAGTGATGACACGATGACGAGTCAGAAAGGTCACATCCTGCTCTTGGTCCTTGTCAGTACCATGTTCTGTGGTGTTGTGCATGGGTTCCTTTTGCAAAAGTGTCCTGTTCATTGATTGATTTAGAGGCATTTGTCTGAGAAGGGACCAGACCCAAGGTACTTGAGTAAACTTTCTTTCTTCTGTCCTTTTGTGTGTGGGGGCCAGTGCTGCCCCAACCACATCCTAACTGTGGTGTCCTTCAGGTGTGCTGGGCATCAAGGTGAAGATCATGCTACCCTGGGACCCTACTGGTAAGATTGGCCCTAAGAAACCTCTGCCTGACCATGTGAGCATCGTGGAACCCAAAGATGAGATCCTGCCTACCACCCCCATCTCAGAACAGAAGGGTGGGAAGCCAGAGCCGCCTGCCATGCCCCAGCCAGTCCCCACAGCATAACAGGTAAGTCTGCAGGGGCCTCTTGGGGCAGAATAGGGTCCTTCCTATTCCTTTTTCTTTCTGTGAATGCTTGTATCCCACACTGTGGTAAGCATTTGGCGAATAAAAATTAGATTACATTTGCTTTTTATGGGAGAATACAGACTGGATCCTAGGGCCTATTTAACCTGCAATTCTGTTGGGAACGGTGTTGTTTGCCTTTGTTCTCCTAAGAAAGAAGTTCCTACTTTTACTGTCGTGTGTCAGATAGGGATTTTCATTTGTTGTCCTCCCTTCATTTGCTCAAGATTTTCAAGACACTCTTGCTAGTAATTAGCTGTTCTTTCCTTTAGCAGCCTCTGTTAGACAGTAACACCAAGCATCCTATGCCCAGCACGTCTTGTTTTTTTGTCTCTAGATGTTGCATTTCTAAGTGCTCTGTGTATTTTATTTAATCTTGCTGCAAAGCCTAAGTGGGAATGTGTACCCATTTGGTAAATGAAGGAACTTGGTAGCTCAGGTAAAGTTTCTCTTACTTTTGTGCTTTATTTGATTTCAGGGTCTCCTCGGCAGCTACATCTGGAGTCTGGATGTTCCTCTGTAAAGACGTTTAATAAAGTCTTGTACAAAGATACAAGGTGGACTGACTATACTGTATATCCAGGATTCAGACTGCAGGTGTCATGTTGGCTTGTGGAGCATTACTTATCCTCTTCGTTTTAACCATACTTGTGGTATTTGCAAGGAAGGGCCAGAACTAAAAGACCTGAGAAGAGTTAACCAGAGAAATATCCTGTGTCTTGGGGCTGATGGCTAGCAGGGCAGCACCTTGATTAATAGTCCTATAGTTCGGGATTGTAGGCTTAGAAGGAGGATACTTAAGATGCTTAAGATAAATTTTTCCCCTGATGCATAACGAAGTCCATATTGCACATAGAAAGTAAACACAATGGCCATGTTTTGTCATGCTGTGCTGTTCTTTACATATTTAATCCTCAACATGTCTAAAGTGTAAAGGAAATTTGCTTGAGCCACTGAATTTAAGGCTCAGAAGTACAAGTATAAAGCTGCCATTAGAATCCACTTTTTTTTTTTTGTCTTTTGGAGACAGGGTCTTGCTGTGTTGCCCAGGCTGGAGTGCAGTGGTGGGATCACAGCTCAGTGCATCCTTAAACTCCTGGGCTCAAGCATTCCTCCTTTCTGAGCCTCCCAAAGTGGTGGGATTACAGACATGAGCCACTGTGCTGGCTAGATCCACGTTCTGATAATGTTTTGAAGTATTTTCTGCTGGTACCTATAAGAAATTGGATGCCCTCAGGCAAAACTAGTGAAGGACAAGTTGGCTTGAAGCTTCTACAAGACTAATGATGAACCAGATTCTAATTGATCACAGAGAGGGTACTTACCAATGACAGCTGTCATGGGCCTGGCAGGCCAAGACAGGTGACTGCATCCTGGTGGTGATGTGGCCTGGCTGGTGAAATAACCCTAGCTCCACAGACCACCTAGCAGGCGCTGTTTGATTATTTGGTTGCCTTCTCAGAGTGTGAGCACAATGGCAGACACTGCACATACTAAGGGCTTAATATTTGAATTAATGAATTATGTTGGGAGCACACAAACATATCTGCCCCCGCTCCCTTTTTAGCTGTTGTAATCGTAAGAATAATAGAAAATTTATCATCTTAACCATTTTTAAGTGGACACTTCCATAGCGACAAATGCTGTCAGCCCTCCATATCTGAGGGTTCTGAATCTGGATTCAACCAACTTTGGATCAAAACTCTTCAGAAAAAAGTGGATGGTTGTGTCTACTGAACATGTCGGCTTTTTCTAAGTCATTCCCTAAACAGTACAGTTTAACCACTGTTTACGTAGCATTTACATTATTTCATTAAAAGTAATCTAGTGAAGATTTAAAGTATAATGTTGCCTAGATTTTATGCAACTGGGGATTTTGGTATATGAAGGGGATCTTAGAACCAATCCCCCACTTACACGGAAGGAAGGCTGCTGTATATTAATGTTGTGTCAAGAACCTCAGAACTTCATCTTGCAGATTGGTCCTCCCCTTTTTGAAAGCGCCTTTGATGTCTGTACTGACTTCTGTCTTAATCATGTCACCGTTTTTGTCAGTTTTTGGAATTGAGACCAGGAGTGTACTAGAGAACACCCCTCTACTGAATTCTGTAATCAGTGGCATAGCTGATGTATTAATTACTCATTTGTCGGGTTTAGGGAGTGGGTTTATTTTGTTTGTAGTATAATATCTTGTGGCTAGGAACTAAAGCTGGAATACAGAAACTACATTCTTAAATACTCAGTGCTTTCCCTCACCCTGGGGTGACATGCTTCCAGGAACAAGCCCTTTCTCAAGCTGATGAATGGTTTGCAAGATTTTATTTATCTTTTATAGGTAAAACTATTGGCACTTTATGATTTTACTGAAAATGTTAGTATTTTTAACTGAGCTAAGTTTCTTTATTCCTGTATTTATTTCTGAACTTAGCAATGGTATAGTTCATTTGTGACAGGATTATTTATAGTGAAAGTAGTTTAATTTGAACATCTGTAGATTACTGGGTATTGGGAACAGGTTAAGACCTGGTCATCTAAGATCTTAGAGTCAAGTACTGGCACAGCCAGTCACAGGTATTCTTCATAGGTTAGGTGATCTTTTAAATTCCTTGTTTTTGCAAACCTCGGTCCACTTAAAATTGCAAATGTAGTCTGTGGGAGAAAGTGCTATTAATTTCCCACCAGGTGGTGCTATAACAAAGGAAATGCACAGCAAGAGTAGCAGTTTGGGGAGGGAGAAATAAACTTGTTGGATTGTGACTCAGAAAAGCATGCAGATTATTAATGTATATTCATCAGAGTGAATGGCCCTAGGTAACCATTTTAAAAGACCAAAAGTCTCTCCCTTTCTTGGCTATAAGAAAGTTTAGGAGTTTTGTTCCTTTAAATCCATTTATTTCAGAAAAGTACACAAGACAAATGCAGAGCTCAAGTGAGCACTCAGTAACTACATTCCATCAAGAAATGCAAGCTACCCCAGAAGCCCCTGTTGTGTCCCACTCCAAACACAGCCCCCAACAAAAGTTAATCTTGATTTTCATAGTAATTGCCCCCCAGATGGTATAATTTTGCACATTTTTAAAACTTTAGTATGTCTTAAGTGGGAAGGGAGACTTTAAAATGCTCATTGCTTGACCAGATGGTTTTATTCTTAGATCTAGGGCTGGACCACAGGAACAACTACTCCTTAAAAGAGTTGAGTGGTTCCTTGAACCCTGAACATTGCTGCTGTTAGAGAACAAGAGACCTTGTTTCTCCTTACTGATTCATCAAGGCCTTTTGACTCTTGGTGAATCAGTCTTATATTGTCATTGTCTTGCAGGGACAGGCGCTTAGCCTCATGTGGTGCTGAGCACAGTCAGAGATTTTAGCTTTTTCTATTTTTTGTAGAGACGGGTCTGGCTCTTGCTCAGGCTGGTCTCGAATTCCTGGCCTAAAGCGATCCTCCTGCCTCAGCTTCCCAAAGTGCTAGGATTACAGGTGTGAGCCATCTGCCTGGCCTACAGAACTCTTGAAGGAAAGGCCAGACAAGGACTTGCAGCTCCCAGCACTCACTACTCCCCCTTTGTGCCTTTGTACCAGTTTACACTGCTTGTACTCTTGTGACTGGCTCTGGCGGAACTTAGTTGAAGTTTGCCCCACCATGTTGCATTGTTTCCCCTCTTAGTCTGAGCACCAAGGGCTTATGCATCTTTACTTAGCCAATCCTCTGTACCCCTACCTGGGAAATTGGGCAAAGTCTATGTGGGTGTCAGGTGCAGCACTGGTGGTGAAGGGGGTAGGGACGCCTTCCTCTGCAGAGTGCTTTACTAAAGAGACTCATGAGAGGTCATGGGGAGAAGCTGAGCTTTGCAGTCAGAGACCTCGGTTCAAATCCTGACACCAGCATTGCTCAGTGAGAGGGTGACCTCGGACCTTTCTGATCCTCAGTTATCTCACAGGGCTACGGTGGCTGTTAATTTAAAGATCAAAATATCAATACATGTTTCTTTAGTGTTTATCATCTAGTATGTTATATCTGTTTGGAGACATTCTAACATAACTAGAGCTCAGCTCTTCAAGCTGAACAATCTGGATTCAGCACCAGGTCCACAACTTAGCAGTATGAGCTCGGGCTCATCAGTTACCTCTCTGTGCCTCCCTTTGGTTATCTGCCTGTAGAGTGCTTAGCACAGTGCCTGACCCACAGCAAGTGCTCAATGAGTGCTAGCTGTTATTATTACTACTTAAGCATATCTTCTTGGGTGTCATTCATGGCTAAATTCATGATAATGGATACTCCCCCTCCTAACTGTAAGGGCCCTGGCCACAGGTACACCATGCTTTCTGCTGCTTCTGGGATATGGGTGTAGCTAAGCAGGTATCAACAGTCCCATTTTACAAGTGGTGAATTTGGAATTTTACCATGCCTTGTGCAATTTTCCACCTAGTGATTGTTTCTAGGCTCCAATGTTGCTATGTATAAATGCAGCTGTTATATTTCAAAGCAGGGCCTGCCAACATCAGAGCAGGATTTACGTATCATGGAAAGTGAACATTTTCAACCTCAAAGATTGTTTTCTTTACATTTTCTTCCTCTGGGACATCATATTTTGATATTATTTTATCTACCAAACATTTCTTTGTTATTAATCAAAGTTACATTTATAACATCAGCAGCACGACCATGGTGAGAAAGCAGATAATTGTTACATGCCCTGAGCCTGCTATAAACATCTCATTTAATCTTCTTAGCCTACCCGTAATGGACAGATTCCATTACTAACCCAGTTTACAATGAGTTTGTTTAACCCATGCAGTATATCTTAGGGGAATGTATGGTTTTTCTTAGGCTTTGAGAAATACTCAGAATATCTCAAGATCCCTTATTCCCATTTGAGAACAAGTAACATGAGACCCTAGGCTGGGAACGACTTACCTGATGCCAAACCCTTAGTTTTACAAATAAGATGAGCACCACTAGCTCCGAAATTGAAATGAACCATGCCTCTGCTTTTCAGTCCTGCGTTGTAGGAACAGCTTGGCCTGGCCAGGTGCGGCTGGGCCTTTGTCCATGGAGCAGGGCGCACTGCTGTGATGGATCCCTCGCACCCTCGCTGGCAGGCCATCGACTGCCCCATGACCAGCCTGCGTCCTTCGTGTGGTGAGCCAGAAGAGCTGAATCCTTTGAGTCCTCAGTTGTCTACAGAGGGTAGAGTTCCCCTGGCCTCGAATTACGGATGTTTTTACTTTTCAAAGGGCAAGGGAAAGCGTAGGCACAGCAACAGGGCTGCTTTCTTGCCAGAGAGGGGCCAAAAGAGATGGATCTTTTGCTCACTGGTCTTACCTCAACATACAAGGAAAAACAGTCATCACCATTCACTGTTTGGGGCCAGTGGACACCCCCTTTTATGTTTTAAGTAATTTTACAAATTACAAAACTAAGAATAAAGGGATAGTGAAAAACAATTTTATTATAAATTTTAACAGGTATTTACAGCGTAACTTCGAATAAACTAAAAACTACTGAATTGCGCCTTTCAAATAGGTGAATTTTATGGTATGTGAACTATATCTTAATAAAACTGTTATTCATATATATGAAAATACTTGTGTGCGTATATGTGTATATATGAATTAAAACACAGCAGACTTCGATACTTACCTTGCCTTGAAGGCATATACCCAAAACAAACACTGTCCCTTGTGGAGAACCAGAAGCATAGAAACGTGATTGCTCATCAGCTGCCAAGCATGAGATGTGAAACACTCATTGTGTAACTGCCGATTGCAGATTTCGCATGCATCTCTAATAGGCTCTAATAGGCTCTAGCTCATCATTGCTTCTGTTGTTTTGTCTTGTTTTTGTACTTGCATTGTCAACGTGCAATATTTTTGAAATTTTTAGTGGCTCATAATTTTGTTGAGCCATTTTCTTTACTCCATAATTATAAAACATTTTCATTTTAGATTTATAAACATTATAATTACCAATGCAATGAAGTTTACATTTCTGTTGCATGTTTTCCTTTAGTCACCTTTGTATACAACTGCCTTCAGCATGTCTCCACTTAAAAACTACCAAGTAAATTTTGGTGCATAGGCACCACAAAGATGAAAGAATATTGTCACATCACTTTCAGCAAAATAGGATGGTCCAGGTTTTGTCACAAAATACTGTGTAATGAAATCTTTCCTGTTGAATGATTTAACTGGATGAAAATACCACATTTATTTTTTGTCTTTAGAAATAATGTTCACTCACCAATATGAGAAAATTAGGAAAAGATTTTACTTATATGACTAATTTCACCATCATCCTTAGAGACTAGAGTGCTGCTGGGTCTCTGAATTTTTTGATTTGTCTACGAAGTATGAAATGTCCTCCTCTGTCAGTTTTCTTCTCTTTTGTCATTATTGTTGGAAAATGAAAAGTCCTGAATTCTCAGTGTCTCCAGATGTCTGAATGCAATAAAGAAATTGAAGTATGACCTAATAGTGATGGTTTATTCCACTATTGAATCTTCTAGGCGATACCATCATTCTATTTTCTTATTATCTTAGTCTTGTTTATCATAGTTGGGGAATAATTGATGAGTAATACGAGATAATTTTTAGTAGGAAGAAATAGCAAAGTGTTTCAAGATACAGGAAAAATATAGTTCATCAAGATACCAAAATGTTTCAGATTTGTAAAGGAATCCAATAAATCCATATGGTAATGGTAAGACAATGAGTTTCAGTCTATTTTTTAAAAAATAAGTACATTTTCTTACTGTTCTTTGGAATACCATTAAGAAGGAGTAATAATCATAAAATACCAATCCTTACATGTAGAACTGCTCAAAAAAGAAACCCAAAAACTAAATTTGGGTCCAGTGGCTTTTGATGGCATACCACGAGTTAAGTCTCTGTTCCCAGCTAGGACAGGATGGCAAACTTGCATGCCTAGGGGGCCAGTGCTAGGGACTTGTGGTCTGGTTTCTTGCTGAATGGCAGCAGTCTCCCATTCATTTGGACTGGGCGTCCAAAGAGCAGTGGACCAGGAGCCATGGAGAACCTCCATATATGGTCTCTCGGTCTAACCAATAGTCTAGACTAGAACACATGGTGTGTCACTTTTGCTTGTGTTTTGTAAGCCTCACTCATCAGGGACATGAATCATGTTTCCCCTCATCCATTTGGAGGCCTCTAAGGGCAGGGACAGTATTCTATTGGGTTGGGATTTCTCATGGTGGAAATGATGGTATCTCCTCCTCCTATACAACAACATCTCTGTTGCACTCAACACCATTTTACCAGATTGGCAGAACCTGGTGAGAGAGCTTGGCTTTGGAGATAGCTGGACCCAGTTTTGAATCCTGGCTCTGCCACCACTCACCAGCCTGATGACTTCAGTCAGCTCACCTGACAACTGAGTCTATCTACCTCATTTGGGAGGGGGCAGGTGGGTGGCAATAGTCCCTATGTCACAGGTATTATGAGCTAGAGATCCAGGAAGCTTTGATTTAGTGTAGTCAGTGGGAGGCCTTGCTCCTGGCACGGGGAGGGGGGGGGTCACAGAGGTGAAGCTGACCCCTTTCCTGCCTTAAAGGGCATCCTATGGGTATGTCACATATGTCACATGTAAAGGCCTAGCCATATTCCAGGTGATGGAAAAGGGGTGGCAGATAAGGAAGGGGCACAAGGAGAGGGTGAGCAACCCTAGGGAAGGATGTCAGGTGTGCCTAGGCAGACAAAGTAGAAAAGCCATTGGCACACGCACAAAAGAACACTGGGGGCATAAACAGGCAGCATGGGGAAAGTGGGACACTTTGCCTGGCATGCAAGTGTCCAGCCCAGGTGACATGCCCATGTCCTTGGGCAGAGCTTGCCCTGGATTTGCCCCTACCTTTTGCCTGGGTAGGCAAGCAATACAGTGCCTTCTTTGCTTTGTCCTGAGCATTACCATGGGGCTGGGCCTCCACCCCACGCCCCTCCCCTTGCAGCCATTATCAGCTGTGTCCAGATGGTCACAGGCTCCCTAATCTGGGATAATCGGCCAGTCGGAGCTCAGCTGGGACCCAGGCCTTTGTGCCTGCTGTGATGGGCCAGCCCCAGCTCGAGAGACCATGCAGAAAGGGCCCTGGGGCTTTGGAAGATGGGGAGGGGTGTGGGCCTGCCTCTGTGCTGGAAGGGGATGCAAGGAGCAGATGATAGCTCCTCTTCAAAAGGCAATCCGAGCACAAATGAGAGGGAACCCACAGATGGGGCTTGGCCAGCTCCTCCAGGCCTCAGAGCCACAGGCACAGACACTGAATGGCTGGGCCTCAGCCTCACAGAATCTGTGTTTGGCATCTTTTGTTCCCTTTCTCTCTTCCTCTGAGCCTGAGCCCACCCCTCCCTATCCAGCAGTTTTAGGGTGCTGCCCCAGGCATATAATGGCATCAGGGGCTTGTACCCCACCTTGATATTGGGGATCTCACAGGTCTAGGAGCAGAGCCAGAGTGGCTGGATTCTCAGGAGCCTGTGGCTCTGGCATCCTCCACCCTGGGCCTGCAGTTTGCTGTGATCCTCAACCCCATGGCTGCTCAGGGATCCACAGCTATTTTTGTTCTGTGTTGTTTCAGCCTCTTCCATGAGTTAGGGAGCCCCACTTTGGCCCTGGCTTCTAGCAGTGAGTGCTAATAATCTCAAATTTAAGGATAGTAACTATCTCTGGGAGAAGTATGGGAAGGGATGGGTTTGGGAATAGACTCAGGGGTCTATAGAGGCATTCGTAACCATCTATTTTTTAAGCTGGATGTTGGGAAACATAGTTTACTATTCTTGAACTGTTATTATATATATTGTTTTTATGCATAAAATATTTTATTTATTCATTTATTTATTTATTTATCAGACAGAGTCTTCCTCTGTTGCCCAGGCTAGAGTACAGTGGTGTCATCATAGCTCACTGCAACCTCAAACTCCTGGGTTCAAGAGATCCACCCTCCATGGCCTCCCAAAGTGCTGGGATTACCAAGTGTGTGCCACCACACCTGGCCTATGCATGAAATATTTTATAGTTTAATGTATGTGGTATGGTGTGAATGTCAGAATCTAATACCTAATTCGATAGCATTAAGGGGTGGGGCCTTTTGGGAAGAGATTAAATTACTTAGGAAGTGAGGGCGGAGCCCTTATGAATGGGATTAATACCCTTATAAAACAGGTTGATGGGAGCTGCCTTGCCTCCATCTGCCATGTGAGGACAAAGTAAAAAGCACCATTTATGCAGCAGAGAGCTCTCACCAGATATCAAATCTGCTGGCATCTTGATCTTGGACTTCCCAGCCTCCAGAACTGTGAGAAATAAATTTCTGTTGTTTGTAAATTACCCAGTCTACGGTATTTTGCGATAGCAGCCCAATCAGACTAAGATGGTATCAATGTGCTTTGTAAAGAGTAAAACAAGTAATATTGCAGATTACGTCTCTAGGCAAAGCAGGCTCAAGCTGGAACACAGACCCAATGAAGTTTTATTTCTACAAGAAAAGGGGACAATAAATTAAGGGGCTATTTACATGGAGGTGCCATGAGGGGAGCAGAGAGGTGTGCCTGTGTTCCCCCTGCCTCTCCTCCTCCTGGCTCAGGCTAAGTCTGAGTCACCTGCCCAGGCTCTGGACAATGGTGACACAGCCGTGGGAGCTGGTACAGCGCTGCAGGGATGGCTGGGCCTCCACCTGCCCACTGCTGGGATCAAAAGTGAAGACCCTATCGGTGCTTTCCCCTCGATCATCCCGCCCGCCAAAGATGTGGACCTTCCCGTCACACACAGTCACGCCACAGCTCTCCTGGGTGAACAAACAGAAAGACAATCAACTGTGGGGTCCATCCAACCTGGGGCTCCCTGTGTCCCTAACTGGCCAGCCCAGATAACAGAACCTCGACCCACAGACTATGAACAGGCAATCTGGATGACAGAGAGGCAGGAAACTAGACAGACCTGAGTTCAAGCTCTAGTTTGACTCTCACTCAAGGAAAGGCCTTAGACAAGTCACTTAACCTCTCTAGGCCTCACTTTCCTCATCTGTAAAGGGAGAAGAATAATAGTGCCTCTTTATATGGTTCTGTTAACAGTTAATGGGGTTAAGCAGGTAAAGTATTTTACATAGTGCCTGGAATACAGTAAACATGCCAATAACAATAAGCACCACCACCACCATCTCTTAGACTCAGAGAACCCAGAAATCTTAGGCTCCTAGGATCACCAAAGGTTAGGATTGGCAATTCAACCACACCTTTATATAGTCTCTTTGGAGTTTCACGGCATGGGGACAGAAGGTGGGGGAGCCTAGGAACCGCAGGGGCCAGAGCTTCCAGGGCCTGAGCCGCCCCTCCCTGATACCACTGAAGCAGGAGAACTTAGCAAATCCCTTCCCCAGCCCCTGCCCCACAATAGGCTACCAGCTGGGGGCCTTCAGGGCAGGGTCATGTAGACCAAACCCCCAAATCGAGGCTACAGCACTTGGGACAAAGGTTCTGGGCTCTGCCTTAACAGGGCCTTATAGGTGGCCTTGTGCCAGGTCCTCCTCCCTCTCTTCTCTGAAATGCCTGATTTTGTTTTTGTTTTTTAATGTATGGTTGATTATCACATGAGGACAAAGCTAGAGTGCTGTGTAAAACCACCTAGCATGGAGTCACACACAAGACTCACTCCCTCTGAGATCCAGAGCCCTAGAAGTGGGTTCTGCTCTCCTGAATGGGACCAGTGCCAGGTGCTGTGCCCAGGAGCCTCCACTTACCACAGGGCTGGGGAGGACAGCTGCCTCCCCCCAGACATCTGTGCCAGGATCGTAGGTGAAGATTTTGTTCATGAGGCCCCCCACCACGTAGATGGTGTCCTCGAGGGAGACAGCCTCGAGACACCTCTGTGAGAAGGGTGCTGGTGACCGCAGGCTCCACTGGTCCTCCTTGGGGTCAAAGCACTGCACCTGAGGGGCAGGAGGCAAACAGTGGTGAAGACTCCTTCGCACTGCTCCACTGCCAGGCCCTGCCACCTCTCTCCCCAGGGGCACTCATTCAGCACAACACTTGCCAGTGTCCACCAGGCCTGAGGCAGCATCTGGGAGGGTAGCGGAGACCCACTGTCCCGGCCCTAAAATGTTCTCAGTCTCGTTCTATGTTCTGTCCTCAGCCCCTGGACTCCCTTTGTCAAAAGTCTCCTCATCTTTCAAGGTCGAGCTCGAATGCCACCCCATCCTTAAAGCCTTCCCTGGTGTTTCCATTCCCCAACCCTCCGCCCTAGCAGGAAGTCTCTCCTTTGATGGAGGAGAACTCAGTCACCTTGTGTAAGATAATCATATCAAGCTGGGAGAGTATACGTCCCAGCAGATGGACACACTGTCTGTGTTAGTGCTATAGAAGGTCCTCAGAGCAGGTCCCCCACGGGGATGCGTTCCTGGCTGCATACACTGTCAACTCCCTTCTCTTTTCCTGGTGCTTTGAGGTCATGACAAGATTCCAACTGCCATGTCTTATAGCCCCATTCCTATAGCTGTCTACAGGCCTCTCAAGCCCATGGGTGTTTTGATGCCATTAACGCTTTCTAAGGGCGCACACCTGTAACCTAGCTGCCTGCTCACCCTACTGGCTGCTTCATCAACTGTTTCCCTGGAGACCTTCCACAGCAGCCTGTAAGAAGTCAGTGCTGCATGGGATGGTGCTAAATGGGGCCTCCCACCACAGGTGCCCCCCTCCCCAGCTCCAGGAGGGTTTGCTGGAGGAATGGGGCCAGGGAATAAGGAAGGGTGGGGATCCTAATCTGGGAGAGATTCAGGTCCCAGGACCACAGCCTTGTGAGGCCATCGGGAGAGGGATGGAGCAGTCATGATAAAGATTAACTTTTATTCACAAAAAGTCTAAATGTCTAACAACAGAGAGTTAGATTAGTAGACTGGTTCATCTAGCCAGGGGAATATTACACAAACATTGAAATGATGGCTGTGAAGAGTTTCTTAAGTATGTGGAAAGTACTTAAGTGAGATTAAAAAGCAGAATGCAAAATTTTACTAACAGTGGGAGCACAAAACTAAGAAAAGCAAAACTCAATTCGGTAGAAGCCTGGAAGGCAATGCATCAAAAATATTAATAGTAGTTACCCTTAAGTGGTAGGATTATGGGTGATTTTTTTTCTACTTCTCTTTGTTTTCTAAATTTTCAATAATGAATGTATTATTTTTGCATTGAGTAAACACATTTTAACTAATCCCATCCCTTACTTAATTTTTAAAATCAATGAAACCCATATGGCACCAGCCCAAACATTCGAGTCCAGGTGTGCTGCTGACCCACTGTGTGACCTTGGGGTCATTTCTCTAAACTCATTTCCTTGCCTGAAACATGGGGTGACTCCTCTGGGTTGTTGACACGATTAAGTGAGAAAATGGAGGAGGGCACGAAAGCGCCCAGCTCTGCGCCTGGCACGCGGCAGGCGCCGCTGGTTCCCCGCAGCCTCCGACACCCTCTCCGGGTCCCCGGCCCGCGCCCACCTTGTCCGTGTTGGCGCCGTCCTGCCCGGCGCCCCCGATCACGTAGAGCCGACCAGCGCAGGGAGCCACCGCGGCAGAGCTCACGGCCTCCGGGAGGGGCGCGGCGGCCGCCCAGGTGTTTGAGAAGGGGTCGTAGCGCTCCACGCTGCGCAGGCGCCGCAGGCCGTCGAAGCCGCCCACCGCGAACAGCTGCGGGTGAGGTCAGGTGTGGGGGTGCCGGGAGTCAGGGCTGTTGGCCACTCAGCCTCACCGCTTCAGTCTCTCAGTCTGTGACCGGGAAACTAGCCCCATCCCCGCCCAGCTTCAGGACCAAACCAACGCGGAGGGGTGGGGGCCGGTGGGGAGGGTGGAGAATCGCAGCGCTGCCACCACCTGGGCGGCCTCCACCCGGTTATGGAACCTCCCTGAGCCGGTTTCCTTTCGTCAACCGCGGATGAGACCCGTCTCTAGCATGGATATTGAATGCCAATTAGATCTGTAAAATACCTGGCACCAAGCTGATGCTTAATAATAATAGGTAGTAATTTATGAAGGGTTTACCACCCCACTTAATCGATTCTAAGAAGCACTTTTATTTGCATTTCTGAATTCGGGACGCAGCTTACAAAGATAATTGGCAGATTTTTTTTTTTGTCTTAAGTAGCAGAGTCAAGATTCAGACCTAGACTGTTTGGCCTCAGAACCCACACTATTGACCACTTAGCTGTTACAATTACAATAACTGCTATAATTATTAGCATTGTTATGTGACCTTGGGCAAGTCCCTTTCCTTTTCTCAGATCCTTTCTTACAAAGAGGAGGTCTTAGCCTTCCCCACATAGATCTGTACCTTGGGTCCCAGGGCAGCAGCTGCAGTGTGTGCCTACCTGTCCCTGCACAACTGCCATCTTGTGCCTCCACCTGCCCTTGTGCAGCGAGGCTACCTTGATCCAGGTGTGCAGATGGGAGCTAAACATCCACACATCACGGCTGTTGATGTGGCCTCCTAGGGAGAGAGAAGCAGCTGTTGCCCCCAAGCCCTCTTCCTATCCCCAGCACCCCTAAAGAGCTAGAAACTAGAGCCCCAAATCCAAAGAAAGGTTTAAGAACTGAGAACAGGAAAGGTTAGAGCAGGAAGGACTTCCCCTGGGCTGGTGTAAGACTCTGAGCTTGTGACCCAGACAGTGTGCTTTGAACCAGTAGTGAGAAGGTCTAAGTTAGGACTCTTGAGGGGAGAGGTCTGACAGATTCAGAAAGAAGGAGCTGACCTTAACTAGGTGCCTTGTGATGGTGTGCCAGGCTCAGTGCGCAGAGAGGCAAAGAGGGGGCCACTCTACTAAAGGTAAGAGTACATAGGGTACCCAAGACAAGCATCAGAAATGTGCTGGGGATCACGGCAAAGCACAGCCACCTGCACTGGGAGTGGGAAGGGGTAGAGGGTGACCCAATGATCCTCCCTTATTTCTGCCTTCACCTTCATGATTTCATTTCTGATCTCATCCCTCCATGAGGTGTTGGGATTCTTACACCCAGGCTACACACAGGAAACTCAGATGAGGCTTAGAGACCAGCAATGACATGTTGAAGATCACATGGGCTTTCACCAGAGCAATGACCAGAACCAGAGCTTCTGGCCCCCCAGCCCAGTATCAGTGCAGTTGAAGGACACAACACGCCCTATAGGGCCAGGCACTGAGGATGCAGGCTGTGGACTCTCCCTCCCCATGCCTGGCCACACCAGAGATCCTGACCAGGCATTCACCTCTCAGGGGCAGCCTCCCCAGGGAAAACCCTGACCACACTGCTCAGCATGAGCCTGTGACCAGAGCCACATCTGCTTGGTAGCCCCCACCTGTGTATTCTCAGTGGCACCCAGCAGAGTCCCCACATGTTGCTCAGAGGCCATCAGTGGCCTTGGAAAAATTGTCCAGTGGTACTATGTGGTCTGGATGGTCTCTGAGGCCTCCCTGGCTCATTCTACTGCTCCTAACTTTTCGTGGGCACCCAGAGCTCACTACAGCATCAAGTACAGTCTGCCCAAGCCCAGAGTCAAAGCCTCCCTAACCTGACTCCTGCTTCTCCAAGATATACTCAACCTGCACTTCAGAGCCCCCAGTGCCCAGGGTCCCTTTCTGCATGTCCCTGCCCTCGTGCCTTTGGCTATACTGTTCCCTCTGACTTTCAAGGTCCAGCTGAAATATCATCCCTTCCATGAAGGTGGGCCAGATTCCCGGAGTGGGATTTCAGATCATCGGGGGACTCTGAGAGCTCTGATCACATTCTGCCTGGTGGTAATGTGAAGTCTGTGCCCCTCTCCAGCGCACTCCAGGGGAGCAAGGACTGTGCTTTATTCTTCTCTGAATCTTTAGGGCCTGAATCTCAGGGAGGACACAGTTCGTTGGTATCAAACAGACCTGTGTTCCTCCTAGCTCTGCCATTTTTGAGACTAGGGGGAAATTCCGAGCCTCTCAACCTGTTTTCTCATCTGTAAAATGGCATTGTAGGGGGATTAAATAAATGTAAGCTGCTTAGCATAATGTACAGCACACAGCAAGCTGGATAAAGATAAGTGGTTATTATTAATACTAATATGAATCGAAGGGGAGGGACCTTGCTGAATCAAGTGCATAGTCCCACACCAGTGATTGGCTCTGCTGGCATACCACTTCAGCCAATAACGGTAGGTTATCAGAAAACATCCCGCCCCCATCTCACGATTGGAGGGAAAAACAACGGGGGCGGTGCGTGGGAGGTGATGCGCCAATCCCGTGGGGGCTCCTGTGGCGGCCCCGCCCTCACCGGAGACGTAGACATCGTTGCGGAGAGCACAGGCCGCGAACTCCGAGCGCGTGTAGCCGGGCAGGCTGGGCAATGGGATCCAGCGCTGGCTCTCTGGGTGGTAGGCATCGGCGAAGGGCAGCTTCAGGAGACCCTTGCGGTCGCAACCGCCGATGACCACGATCACTTCAGCTAGGTCCATGAACCTGGTGTGGGGATAGGCCCGATGTCTGCTGACTCGCACCCAAGTTCGGCCCTCTCTCTTCCTGGTCACTGATCCCACTGTGCCATCCTGCTGCCCCTTCCATGCTCTTCTGCCCCTCTCCCGGGACTCTGCCACTTCCAGCCTTCCCTCTGGCTACTGATAGGAAGAGGGCCACTAATTCCACCCCATTCTACTGACCTCTAAATTACAGGAAAAAAAGAGAAAATCTTTACAGAGCCCTTGCTCTTACCTAGAAAAATCGCCTCGCTTAATCCTATGACAGTTTTATTAGGTAGGGATTTATTATCCCTTTCACAGCGGAGGAAACTAAGGCTCACAGACTATGGCTTGCCCAAAGTCATGCAGCCAATAAGTGACAGAGCTGGAATTCAAGCCCACGTGTGTCTAACGCTAACTCATCCTCCTCAACACTCTTTTCTGGCCTGCATCCCCAACTGCTAATTCTGCTGCCTCCCTCCTCCTATGACTATCCCCTAAAGCCAGCCCCCGGGGATCACGAATTCTATTGAGCCAGACTACTCACCCTTTCAGCAAAGCAGTCTTTCCTCCCACTGACTCCTCACTGACCCCGCCAGAATTTCCAAACCCTTTCTTAAGCTACTGGTTTTCTAATTCCTTCGACACTGAGCATTTTCTTTGTTCCAGGCTCTGTGCTTAGTGTTAGAGATATAATGGTAAGTCAGTGTCATCCTTGTCTTGTGTCCCTGGGGTGGAAGTGACAGACCACGTTGGACCACCCCCACCCATAGTCTCCCGGTCTGACATTCCAGGGTGGGAACAGGTCTCGCATGTTTTCGCTATTTCCCTGCCTCTTTGTATCCCTCACTAGTCTGTGAGCTCCCAGAGGGCGAAGGGTGTTTCCAAATTAGCCCAATGTCCCTGGTACCCAGCGCAGGACCTACACAGAGTAAGCACTCAGATTTATGGGTGCATGGGTGAGAGAAAGACTGTGCACCAGGTGCGGGATCCCTGCATCTCCCCCATTTGCCTGTTAACTCCTCGAGGGCAGAATTCCCAGCTCTAAGCCTATGAAATGTTGAACGAATGACAATTTCATCAAGAGGCATGGCCAAGACAGTGAAACGATGATGCAGAAATGAGTGGGTGGTTGAAGAACGTAACAGGGGGTGGGTGGCTAGGGGGCGGCGGCCGTACCTCCGCGGCCGGGCCCGCAGCGCACCAGCCTCGCGGCCCAGGATGAAGCAGGCGCGGGCCTCGAGCAGCAGTGGGCGGCACTCTCCACAGGCCTGCAGCAGCTCGTCGGCCTCCACCTTCTCCAGGAAGTAGGCGGGCGCCAGCAGCGGCAGGCGCACGTGCTCCAGCAGGCGCCGCAGCTGCCCGCGGCGGGCCGGTGCGTCGTGGCGCACCCAGCGCATGGCAGCCTCGAACACTGCCTCCTCGCGCGCCACGCCCAGCGCGGGGTCGGCCAGCAGCGCCGCCACCTCGTCGGGCGCCAGCTCCAGGAAGTCGGCGTGGCGCGCCACCTCGGCGAAGGCCTGGCGCAGGACGCGGCCGCAGCGCTCGGCCAGCGAGGTGAGCGAGAAGGCCGCCGCCACGCGGCGCAGCGCCAGGCTGTTGGCGGCGCGCAAGCGACCCTCAAGGAAGCGCACGCAGGCCTCGCGCAGGCCCGCCACGCCCAGCCGCTCTGCCAGCGCCAGCACGGCGGCCGCCTCGTCCTCGGCGCGCAGCCGCACGCCCGCGCCGTACACGTAGTCGAGCACCACGGCCAGCGCCGCCGCCGCCCCGGCCGGCCCCGCGCCCGGAGCGTCGGGCGCCACCGGCACCACGGGGACCACGGCCAGGCCACGCTCGGGCCGCCCGCCTGCGAACAGGCTGCGGAAGTAGGCGCTGCCCGCGCTGAGCGCCGCGCGGTGGCACGGGAAGTCGCGGCCGCCGGCGCGCAGCACCACGTCGGTGAGGGTGCCGCTCCGCCGGTACGCGTTGAGGGTCTGCAGGACGCGCTGCGCGTGGCAGGACCCCGCGCACTGCGCTTCGGGCTCTGACTCCTCCGGCCCGGGGGCCTCCCGCATCCTGCTGGGTAGAGAACACAAACAGCGTGGGGGGATCCACCTGGCTGGGGCTGGGTCAGGGGAGCGACCTCATCCATTTATTCGTTTCTTAGATCACTAGTTTGCTGACGCGTGTGTGCCTCCGTTCATTCAACTACTCTTCCTTCCATGCATGCATCCAGATTTCTTAGGGCTGCAGAGGTCTAGCCCCTGCCTTATCGGCACCACATTCTCCCTCGCTTTTCCAGTCAGACATGTTGCCCTTTTCTGTTCTTCACACTCGCTAAGCTTTTTCCTGTCAATATCTGCAGGAGACAGATGGCACGCTCTCAAATACGGTAATTTGAGGAGAGTCCAATAAAGGAACGATTTATAAACGGAGGTGGTCTTTAGGGACTCTAACAGGGATAGAGTAGTGCTACGTGGCTACCAACAGCAGGAAGCCTTTACCGCCCCAAGGTCTGAGGGGGAGGGCAGGGAGGTTACTGGAACCTGGGCAGAATATCTGTGTAGGGAGGGTCCCATGACGGGAGCCCTTGATCAAGGGATTCAAGGTACTCCACAGAAACCCAGTGTGTGTGTGTGTGTGTGTGTGTGTGTGTGTGTGTAGCCAGGTGAGAGGTTATAATAACTCTACCTCCCTCTCCTCAGCCCATCCTGTCTCCTGAGAATCTCATCTTAGGTAGGTGCTTCCCATTGACCAAACCCTGATCACTCTAATATCTGCTCCTCCCTCCACAGCACAGCATCATACCATAGTAGGTGCTCAATTAACACCCGTTCAAAGTTGAGTGAATGTATTAAGCGAGTATTTATTAAGAGCCTTTTCTGTTCTAGGCAGTAAGCAAGACAACACAGTCCCTGACTTCCCAGAGCTCACAGCTTGGCAGGGGCCCCTGGGAAGTACAGAATATTAGGGGAGTTCATAGAAGGGGCACTAAACCTAGTTGGAGGGAGGTTGGGGAAGGTATCCCTGAGACGGGACCTTCAAACTGAGAAGGATGGTTGAGTTCTCTTGGTGTTCTCAAGGAGGCACCTGGGGAAGTGGAAGGAACTCTGCAGACAAATGGAGGTTCTAATCCTGTCTCTACTACAGACTTACTGTGTGGCCTGGGCAAGTCTCTCCTCTCACCGCCCTCCTCCCCACCCCCCAGTTATCTCATGTGCAATGGGATCATAATTCCTACCTCACAGGGTTGTTATGACTTTGTGACTATAAAATGGCACATAGGAAAATGCTAGGTACATAACACAAACTCAATGTTACAATTTTTTTGTTGTTGTTGAGACAGAGTCTCATTCTGTCACCCAGGCTAGAGTGCCATGGCCTCAGCCTAGCTCACAGCAACCTCAAACTCTGGGCTCAAGCTATCCTTCTGCCTCAGCCTCACGAGTAGCTGAGACTATAGGTGTGTGCCACCACACCCAGCTAATTTTTCTATTCTTAGTAGAGATGGGGTCTCGCTCTTGCTCAGGCTGGTCTCAAACTCCTGACCTCAAGTGATCCTGCTGCCTCAGCCTCCCAGAGTGCTAGGATTACAGGCGTGAGCCACTGTGCCTGGCCACTTTACATTGTTCGTATTCAAGAGGAAGGGAGTACACAGTGTGTGCTGGTTTTTTTTACGTACATAATTTAATTTGACCCTCACAACCCTGAGAAGTTTCTTTAGAGCACTCCTTCCCGCTTTATTTAAGTTAGTCATAAGGAAACAAGCACACAGAGGAAGTCTGCCCTTCAGAGGTTTGCTGCAAGGATCAAACGAGGAGTGAAGGCACTCTACAGATGGAAGGACCATACCGTGCTGGTTATGATCTGGCCATCATGAAGATACAGCCTCTGCATCCCTCCAGGGACAGGAGCTTGCTCCTGTATGTGGCAGCTTACTCTAGGGGAGCTCAGATCTGCCCTCTTCCCATTGCCTCTCCGTCCATTCTCCCAGTCCCAGCTGCTCTGCTGCCTCCGGACGTCAGAACCTGCCCAGTGTCAGCCTGGCTTTCTCTGCTCATGCCCTGGTAATCCCAGACAGTGGGTCCCTGCCTCAGCATCACAAGAAATGAGCTCCCTGGTGGACAAAGAAGGTCACTGCTTTTGCCCAAGTAGAGGGGCTGGGCCCTGAACCCCGCTGGCTCCAGGGTATGCCACTCTTGCCCGGGTGGGGGTGTGTCCGGAGGAGCTGCCAGGACCAGCAGAGGGAGGTTAGACAGGTCATCAGAGCATGCTACCCCCGGTTTGTCCTCCGCTGGCCCAGAAAGCAGCCCCACTCCAAGCTGAGACCCAAGGGGGCAGGTTTCATCAGCACAGGATGGGATTTCTCCCCGCAGGGGTGCCCCACAGCACAAGGGGCTGCCTGGGGGAAGGAGGGAGTCCCCTCCTGGGAAGTGCACCAGTACTTTTCATTCTTTCTGCTGCTTCTACCGTGCTGGCGCTGTGGACACACAGATGTCAGACCCAGTTCCACCCTGGGGATTCCCAGTCGGGGGGCCAAAGGACACCCAGTTGGAAGATGAAAGGTGGGGATTCCCAGATAGGGCTCCCTTCCATCTCAGACGCACACCGAGGGACCCATCCACCATCCCTGTGTCTTTTTCACACCCACCTCCACTCACACAAACACAGGCTTAGTCTTGACACCACCCTGCATCCCAAGCCCTGCCCCATGTACCTAGCGCTTACCTGGCCACGCCCTCTCCCAGGGGCTCTGCAGCTGCCACTCTTGCAGGGACCACTCCGGTCTGTGCCTGCTGCCTGCACCCCTGGCAGCCCGGGCTCCAATGTCCCTGCTGCTTTGCCCAGACTCCTGCTCAGGCTCAGCTGTGGGAGGACAAAGGGGCTGGACGCCAGGGGGGAGGGGAAGGGAGAAGCGAGGGGGAGGGGGACACTGGGCTTTTGTTCTGCTCTTGGACTAGCCCTGGGAGGGAGGGAAGGCAGAAGGGGGCGGGAGTAAGCGTGGGATTGACTGTGTGTGCAACTAAGTAAGGGATCTGGTGTGCCTGGGATTGGGGGTGACCTGGTGCTGGCCGTGTCCGTGAATGACGGTGGATTTGAAGGTGTATGTTGGGGGCGGGGGCGTGTAATCGTGTAGTTGTGAGAGTGTAGGTGTTCCGGGTACCTGTGGGTGAGTGTGGGTGGGCATGGAACAAGGTGACTGTGTAGCATTGCGGTGGGTGTGCACATGTGGGTGTGTGTGACGGTGTAGCCGTAGATGTGACTAAGAGTGTGACTGCCACAGTTACAGATTTGGCTTTGCATGATTCTGTGCCTGTGTTCCTGCTTGACAGCAGACATATCACTGTGGGACTTCCATGACCCTGTCTCTGTCTCTATGTGATGGTTCATTTCTCTGTGTCAGGGATCTGTGTCTCTGGGGACCATGTCACAGGGGTGTGTGTATCCATGGACCGTGTGTGTATACACAGCATGTGGTCCGTGCGTGACGTGGTATGAGCTGAGGGGGTGTGTGTCCCTTGGAGGGGCACAGTGGTTCTGGGTTTCATTCACTCCCTTGTGCCCAGGGAGAGGCGGGAGCTGTCTCTGCCCCAGGAAGGGAGGAGCTCGCCAGAGGCTCAATACTGGGGAAAGCGGGGTGAATCCCTCAGCTCCTGGAGGGGCAGTCCTCAGGGTTAATGTGGGCTACCCAGGGTAGGTTCTAACATTTGGAGGGGGCTCTTCCTTTCCTCCAAGAAGGTGCCAGACTCTCAGACCCCAAGAATGCTATCCAGAAGACCTCTGTTTGGCAAAGAGACATCCTTGGCCACCAGGAAGCACAGTTAATTCAGTGCAGGCTGGAGCTGGGATTCAGCCTCTTCCTTCTCCCTTAGGACACACCTAAGACCATGCAGACTCTTAGGACAAAGGTCAGAGTTCTAGGCCTGCCCTGGCTCCACCACTGACTCCTTCCCACAGAGGGTAGAGGGCAGATCCCCAAGGACTGAAAGACAAGCAGGGACACCTGCGGTCCCAGGGCTGTACTGTGCTGGGTATGGGGTGGGCCCGCCTCAGGCAGGTCCAAAGCCCGGAGAAGTCAAAGCCAAACTCCTGCCACGGGGAAGAGGCATCTCTGGGCTGAGGGCTTATCCCTCCATAGGTGGGGTGGGGCTCAGACACCTCCATGTGGCCAAGAGGGGACTTGCCAGTCCCACTCCCCAGCCCTACAGACCCAGGAGGCCTCCCCAGCTGCTGCGCCATTCCTAGTTGGGACGGAAGGCTGGCGGGTGCGCTGGAGCCAGCATCTGGGTGGGATTCAGGCTTTGCCTGTTCTAAGCCATCTAGGCCTTGGACGGTCACTTTTATCTCTTCAAGACAGTCGTCCCGTGCACAATATGACACTGGTTCTCAGCCACAGGGCTGTTCAGGACCCCCTGGCATCATGGCTGGCGCAGGCTAGGGGCCCACTCATCCTGCCACTGTCCCATTAATTTCTGAGAATGATTCCTCCTCAAATCATGAGGCCAGAACTGAGTCCGAACCCCAGCATGCTCTGTGCCCACCGTCCTGACAATTCAGAGAGACAACACACATCAAGATGGCAGCTTTAATCATCGTGGCCAAGGCCCTTGGGCTCCCTCCACTGCAGCCCACTTAGCCACACACCCGCCCTTGACCATGCCCAGGTGGCTCCCGCCTTGTGGCCACAGATGTGGGAACCTGAGGTTGCAGCAGTCTGGGGATCTCCTGGGCCTCAGGGGCGCTTCTGCCCCAGAGGCCTGTTGGACACTTGGGCCTGAGATCGAGCAGCCCTGAATTCGCACTTATGGCCATCTCCAGCTGCTCTTAGGGGACATGGCTCAGCCCTCTCCTGGGGCAGGGGCCAGTGGTGGTGGGAGGCTGATCGGGAAGAGGGCATGTCCCCACCACTGCCGCTGGCTTTCCTCTTGGGCCGGACCTCCTTGTGCTTTGAGGCTGACGGGAAGAACAGTGCTGCTTCAGGTAGAGGTCCGGCCCGGGCTCTTGGGGCAGGATAACAACGGAGAAGTCAGTCACCTCATGGACTGGACAGGAGGACAGACACATGTGGGCACAGGTGAACATCCACCTCCTCCACTGCCGTCGGGGGCATGGCATGGCCCAGTGACCCGTCAAAGCTTCCAGGTTGTGAAGCTAGGGAGGGCCTCCAGAGGGGGACCAGGCCCTACACTTCCCAGAGGAGCCCTAGGCCTGCAGGGGCATCTGAGAGGCAGGAGTCCTGGCCCAGCTGGGCCTCAGGGGAGAAGGCAGCTCCCTCCAAGAGAGGCTGTGGCTGACAAGGGGCTCGAGCCCACGAGGAGGCTGGGGAGCCAGCTCCCATAGCGCTCCGAGTCCAGACATGCTCTGCCAGCTCTCCTAGGCTCCCCGGTTTTCACGTTAGGTACAGGCTGGGACAGACAGGTCTTCAGCTAACGCCCACTCCGGTCTGTGAGAGTCTTGGTGCGGCTGCCACCCCCTCGGGGGGCCATGGGGGTGGTGTTGCTGTTGGCATACGTGTCAAAACTGTTGTCTGAACATACGGAGAGCTCATCGGAGACCTCCACGCCATCGCTGATCTCTGTTGGGAGACAGAATGTGAATTGAAGCGGGCGGGGGCGTGAAGATGGCTGGCAAATGGGGCAGGGTGGCCTGTGACAACCCAGCCGGTCACTTGGAAGCTGATAGTACCACTGGGGTCAGGTTGGCATTGAGCCTGGCACACAGGCCCCTTGGTCTCTGCCAAACCCTCTGGCCTCGCCCAGTCTGCTGTTCCCTGGAACTGCACTGTCCAGCCACAGAAAACCCACTCGAAGGTGGCACCCGTGTGTTTACTCTCAGGGCCTTTGCACACATATGGCCCCTTTCTTGGAAGTGACCTCCCCATCAATACGTCCTTTTCCTAAAATCTAGCTCAAGTCTTCTCATCTGTGTTATTTCAGCCCCCTGAAAGCCTCCTCTGAGTGCCCGCAGCTGGGTTGGGGTCTGGGCACTGTGTCCCCGGTGCCTGGCACAGTGCCAGGCATTGAGCAGAGGCTCAGGAAAGGTCTGCAGCGTTGAGCTCAGCCCTGTGGAGTGGTCTCTCACTCTCCATGCCCAGGCATGCAGTGCTCCCTTGCCACCTCTGAGCACACGCTGCCCCTGCCTGGAATGCCCTTCCTTCCCTTGCTCACCCAGCCCCCACCTCAAACCCGAGACCCAGGCCCCTCCTGCCCATCCTCCACACCTCAATATGTCAGTCTCCCAACCCTTCCTCACTGCCCCAGGCAGCTCTGACCTCGCTCCCTGCTCAGCACCCCATCTGTGATAACTCTGTTTCCCACGTCTTTGTTACATTGTTCCTCCTCCAGCAGACTGGGATTGTCCATGGGGACTGGCCATGAGCAGGGCCCAGATCAATATTAGTGGCATCTGTGTATGAACCAGGCAAAGGGGGATGGGCCTTCAAAACGGCTTCCTTCCCTGCCCCAGCCCTGCACCTTAGCTTTGCCCACAGCACTGACACCAAGCCACAGCCTGTGCGTGGAGGCGTGTGTGTCTTTGTATGTAGGTGGGTGTAAACCCAGGCGGGTTTGTGTATGTCTGTGCCTGTGTCCCTCCCTGTGCGTGCTGCATGTGAACATGTGTGTGTGCATGTCTGTGTGCACATGTGGGGTACGGAGAACTGACACCAGTGCCTGTCTCAACCCGTGTGTGGGGCTGTGCACCTGAGAAGATGAGCTTCTCCTTCATGATGCTGACGTCCCGGCTGGTCCGGTGCACTGCGGCGCTCAGCATGATCTGCTCAGGGTTGTAGCTCCGTATGCCACCCAGGCGCCACCTGCAGAGATGGCCCCATGGACATCAGGTCCTTTCCCACCCCTTCCCTGGAGCAGGGATCCTGACCACTTCCAGAGCCTCTCTGGATGTGGCCTGAGAGACAAGCAGGGTTCTTGTCCCACTGTACAAATGGGGAAACTAAGGCCCAGAGAGGGTTTGAGCTGGGGCTTGAATCAGAGCCTACTGACTCAACCAGGGCTCTCTCGCCTCCCTCCCTCTGACCTCCAGAACCCTATATCAGCAGCCCCGGCCCAGGATCAGGGCTGGCTAGTTGTCTCAGGTGCCCCAGTTACACACCTGGCTCTCTTTGGATGGGACAAATTTGGGGGCAGGAGGAGCTTAGCAGGAATGACTCTGATGACCTGCCCTGGGGCACATACCAACCTTGTGGAGCCCCAGCTGATGTCTCTTATAGCTCCGCCATTATGACCAGGCTGAGTGAAGCCAGAGGGGAGAGCCCAGGGAGAAAGGGAAGGAAAGCAAGGAGGTGGGGCGGGTGGTGGGGGCTTTGCCAAGGGCTGGTCTTCACAGGTTCCTGAGGCAAAGGGCTTAGAGTGACTTGGGGTGGGGCTGTCCACTGCTCCATCTCAGCAACCCTAATGGGGAGGGACAGGCCAGAGCACTAGTGCCTCTGATGGCTGAGACAAGTACCAGGCTGGGAGGTGGGGCGTGCACAGGGCATGCAGGGACCAGGCACCGAGTGGGGAGGACTCAGGTTCCCATGCCCAGCCTGGGGTACTGTTTTTGCTGCTGTTGTTCCTCTGAACTAGCCCTACGGCCCTGGCCTCTGAACTTAGACTTTTCCTGCGGTCTAGGCGGAAAGGTTCACTGGACCCCACCCCTGTCCCCACCAAGGGAGTGGGTGGTCAGCTTGGAAAGGAGAACCCAACCCCCTGGGGACTGAATCCTGCTCGGGTGGATGGAGGGAGCCAAGACTCTACAAGAAACCAATTGCAAGTTTCTAGATGGGTCAGCGCAGCAGAAATGGACAGACAGGAGGACAGGCAGACAGATGGATGAACAAAGCAGACAGATGAGGGGAAAGCAGGAGGCAGGGGGACAGCACCTACGCCGTGGCGGGGCTAGCTGCCCTGTGAACCCCGAGGGCAGTGATTGCACATACTCACCGCTGTGCCCCAGCACCAACACCAGTGCCCGCCACTCACGGGGCGCAGCAGGCACTTGCTGAGGGAATGAATGGAGTGAGGCCCATGGGGAAATGAGAGTCTCCCCCTCTTGTCCCCCACAGTCTGTCCTCCACTGTGCCTCTCCTGATCCCCAGGAGACAATGGCACCGCCCTGGCTGTATCTGAGCAGGGCGGGCATGTCCGTGCCAGCTGCTGGAATCGCCACAGGGCGGTGTGCCCAGCACACTGGTGGCTCCATGTGACAAGGCCTGACTCCTTCCGCAGGCCCAGCACCAGCCGGCACATGTGGGTGTCTGCGACTGAGTGGAGGAGGAAGGAGGGACCGGGGAACGTCCCACAGCCAGGGAGCACAGTTTCTCCTCCTAGAGACTCAGCAGTAAAGCTGCCTGACCCCGAAGGGCCTAAGGCATTGACCAAGGGGGACCTGGACCCCTAAGCTCTAGGTCTCATCGTGAAAATTAACAACAAAACCCAGAAGGAAGGTGGCAGGCAGGGTTTCCGCAGCCAGAACACCCGGAACAGGATGCTCAGCCATTGTGGGGTCCTGGGGGGATGAGGAAAAGGCTGTGTGTGGGGTGGGCATGGGAGTCAGAGACAGGACGTGAAGAAGAGATAGAAGGAGATGAGAGAGACTCGGAGGAAGATAAACAGAGCGTGAACTATGGGAGAGGCGAGACCAGAGAGGGAGAGGATGGGAAAAGACAGCAACTTGGTAGAGTCTGCAGGGGGCAGGTGCTGATGGCCCCTGTGAGTGCCAGGTGCAGACGGGCGGTGTGCCCAGGCAGGGTCCCCTCCCCCAGAGGGAGACACTTTTGTGCTGGGAGAGGCCAGGTCAGGAAGCTGCCGAGGAAACGAGGAAACACTGGTCCCCAGTTTCTGCAGAAACCGCAGTGGGGACAGAGGGCAGAAGGACACACACGGCCAGATGGGAAGAGCGGAGGATTGCAGGGACTCCGGGAGGCTTCAGGCAGGGGGAGGTGTCTGCGAGTGTGACCCAGGCACAGGGCTTGGTGCACGGCAGGTTTTCAGACAGAACTGGAGAAGGGGGTGGCAGCAGGGAGAAAGAGGAACAGGAGGAGGAGGAGGACCACACCAGAATTACCTGATCAAGTGATAGCTGTGAGATGCCAGAGTGCAGCAGAGAGAGGGGGAGGGGGAGAGGAGGGACATGCGCCGGATCAGAGCAGGATGGGACAGAGAGAGAACGTCAGTCAAGAATAACACCCCAGCCCCTTGGTTCCTGGCTGAGTGGGGGCCCCGGGCTGGCCCTGAACCCTCCCGGGACCAACCACACCTCCCGGCTGCAAGCACATCCCAGCTGTCTCGCTGAGGGCTGGGGAGGTTCTCAGCGTGGCACGAGGGTGCTGAGTGCTGGTGGACCCACCCTGGCTGCCGGGTGAGCAGGCAAGCCTGGAGATGGGCCAAGAGCCACCTAAGTCCACACAGCAAATCACCGCAGAGTCCGGCTCTGGGCTCCCAGCTGGGTGTTTATTCCGGAAGCCACCCAGCCTCTGGCTGAGGGAGGGTGGGGTGGCTGGGAGCCCTTCTCCTGGCTGAGGGCCCAGGGCTCAGGGGAGGGAATGCCGTGGAAGGGGTCAGAGCCTACTCACTTCTGGAGCACGAAGATGCCAACGATGAGAGTGAAGGAGATCAGGTCGGTGGTGACCCACATGAGACAGTACTCGTCCGGGGTCTGTGGAGAGACGGCCGAGGCCAGCTTCCAGTCATGGCCGGTCCAGACCGAGGCTCCAGGCTGAGCATCCATGGGCCTGAGGGCCCCATGTGACCATTGGGGAAGGGCAAGGGAGGACCTTAAAGGGGCTTGGGGGCTTAGGATTGTATTTTGCAGGAGTGGGCTCCGGGCACTGTGGGCCTGGGGCTTGGAGGGTGTGGGTGTGTGTGTGTATGTGCATGCTCATGCGTGTGTGTGTGTGCACACTCAGGGTAGGAGAGACCTGTATGCGCTCAGGGTAGAGGTGGTGTGTGCTAACCTGGAGGGTCTCTGTGCTTAAGGAGGTTCAAAGCAAGAGCCAGACAATGAAAGACAGATATATGAATGTGAGGATGTCACAGAACTAGCAGGTGGGCATGGGGACCTGTGACCAGGTGTGTGGCATCTGTGTGAGCTAAGTGCACATGTCACCTTGCAAAGACCAGAGGGTGTGGAGCGAGGGGGCTTCCCTTCCAGGGAGCTGCAGAGGGGCCGGGCCAGCCTCCCGAGCCACCTCCACAATCTCAGGCAAAGGCGGGGACGGGGGTGGGACACTGTTGGTCAACTTGTGCCTGAAAATCCCAGTGTGCTCGTCACTGCTGCCGCAGTCAGCGAGTTCTTTCATGCCATCCTGAGCGGAGGCTTTGGAGGTGTTTAAGGATGAGGGGTAGGCGACAGCTGAAGAGAGGGTCTGCAGGGCTCTCAAGGGGCCAAGATGAAGTCCGGCGCCCACTGCCCTGGCCCACGTCCTCCCCTCCTCTCAGCTTCGCCCCCTTTCCCCAGGCTGCCTTCCCTCTACCCTCTTGTCCTCGTAAGCATCATGCCTCAGTTCCGATTCAGGGGCACTGGCACCCTCTCAGCCACGGCAGACCTTCCACCTGGCTTCCACGTCCTCGGAGAGGTGGCAGCGAGCCACAACCCCACTGCTCAGGCTGGAGGTCAGGGCCCAGGCCCCCAGCACAGAACAGGGACTGGCACTTGGCCTGCGTGCAGGGGCGCGGTGGGCCGACTGCAACGCGGCTTTGCTCCCTGTTCTCTGACCAGAATTTAGTGCTCCCGATTCTTGTCCTGTTGGTGCTTTCTTTTAACAATGACTTCCCTTCCTTTGAAACAAAATATGATAAACAACCCCCCAAACCAAAAAAGCCCAAGCAGTTGTTTACTTCTCCAGGGCTCTTAAGTGACATTTTTCTCCCTGTGGGTGAGGCCCGGGTCCTCCTAGCACCGCAGTGCAGATCCCGGAGGTCACGCAATCCTCCTCCTGCCTCAAGCCCGTGCCCCCACCATGGATGCCTCACCCCAGGCCCCACCAGGGACGGCCCAGAGCACAGAGCTTGCTGAGTGGGCCACAGGCAGCTCTCAGCTCTGCCCCCCGACACCCTCCCAACTCACCATGATCCAGAGCGGGGAAGGCACCCGGGACAGGGTGTGGGAGTTGTCGGAGGTGACAGACGGGACCCCCGCACACCACAGCAGGGAGAAGAGCCACGGTGCATTGACTGTGTAGAGGTTCACACTCAGGTTCCAGGACGCGTAGTCCCTGGAGGTGGGGGGCAGAGGGACAGAGGAGGGTCAATTCGCAGACTCTGGCCGCTCTGGGCACAGAGTGGGAAGCTGGTAAATCACGTCCCCTTCATGACCTCATGCCACCCTCACAGCTGACCCTGGAGGAAGGAACGTCTTCTCCAGAGGGCTAAGCTCAGCCATGAGCCTGGGTCTGCCCTCCATGTTCTACGTCTCATCTCTGCCTGGCTGGGCGGGGTGACAGGGCTTGGGGAGGCTCAGTCCGTCCTCCTCCGGGTGAGCCCAGGGTGGGGCAGGGCTGGCACCTGAGCTCCTGGCGGGACACCTGAGTATAGCGCAGGTTCAGCCTCTGGATGTGGCCTTTCCGCAGGCTGGCGACCGCCTCCTTGGAGCCCGACGTCTGCTGGAAGCCAGGAGCCACCTTGCGCACGAGGGGCCTCTGCCTGTTAGGCAGCCACATGACCTGTAGGCAGGAGAGGGGGTGGCCTCAGATTTCTCCTCTGCAGAATGGGGTAGGAGAACCTGCCCCTCCTGGAGCACCTGTAGGGGTTACAGGAGATGGGACCTGGCACGAGGTGAGCACATAGATGCAATGGTTAGCAGAGGACGGCTTGGTCCCAGCCACGTCTGTGAAGCACCCTGGCAACAACGCAGGAAGCTTTCCGTCTGGACCGCTGTCACAACAAGATGGACAACCAAACATCTCTGACTTTGCACATGGCCCCAGCATCCAGTGTACTGTCCTGAATCGGTGTCAGATTCCTCTGGTCCCAAATTGTTACACTGCAGTGCTGTGGGCAACGCTTCACTGAAGTAACCAGAGAACCAGGACCTACTCCTGCCCTTTGTACATTCGAAAGGATTTTCTCATTCCCCTCTTGTCGCCACGAGGACCCTGCCAGGGAGGCGAGGGGATGGGGTAGCTTCCATGGGAGCAAGACTCCAGCCAGGCTGGGGCTTAGGGGCGCCTCACCTGGTGCTGGGGGAAGCCGGAGCGCAGCACGGCCTCCAGGGTGACGTTGAGGAAGCTGCTGCGGTACGGGTGCTCCCGGGGCGGGTCGCGCAGGTTGAGCAGCAGCGTGGCATTGCCCTTGGCCAGCTCCAGGAGCTCCGCCAGGCTGCAGATGGACTGGTTCTGGGCCTCCTTATGGTCGGAGGGTGACAGGGAGCTGGCTGTCCAGAAGGGGTCAGTCTGGCAGGGACAGGGACACATATGGCTGTGTCCCCAGCTCTTTGGGGTCCCCCCATGCCTTCCTGGGAACCATGCATGGACACTCCTGGGCTGCCAGTGTCTGCTGGTGTGTGTGAGGCAGACTGATGGCTGCGGCCCTGTGGGGGCTCTAGGAGCCCCCAACCCTGACCTTTCTACCCCACACCCTGCTCACTGAGAGGATGACTTGCTTGGAATGTCTCCCAGACCCCAGCACGGTTCTCCTTTAGTAGCATTTCAGACCAGAGAACCAACCTCTCTCTAGAGTTTTAGAGTTAACACTTCTAACTATTAACTGTCATCATCACCATCAACTTTTTCCGGTGAGGGAGGGGGACCCAGAACAAGCAGTGACAACCATGAGATCAGGTGGCAGGAGCCCAGAGGAGGCTCTAACCAGCCTGGTTGGGGGTCAGGGATGGTCTGGGAGTGGGGGTCACGGGAGCTTATGGCTACCCCTGCCTCTCTCACTCCTTGGGTGCCTGTCCATGTTTTCCAAGGCTAGGACTGGGCTGGGTGCAGCCAGACCTTCAGGAACCACTGGCCGGCGTTGAGCCTCTGCAGGATGGTCCAGTTGAGCATGGAGGCGGGCCTGCGTGCCAGCTCCGGGAACTCCTCCTCCACGTTGGTGGTACGCCGCAGGGTGGCGTCGTGCATGAGGAAGGGCACACCGTCCAGACTGCAGGAGGGTGGGGCCACCGAGTCACCGCCCACAGGCCTCTCACCTGCCCACTAGTGACCACCCCCCACACCTCCCCACCCAGCACAGGACCCTGGCTGGCTCTGCCCCTCTCTGGGCCTCGGGCTCCCCATCTGCACAGGGGAGACAGTGGGCTGGTGGATGACCCCGAAGGGCCAATGCCCTGTGGCTGTCTATAAGAGTCAGATGGGAGTGGGGACTTACAAGGAGAGAGGGCTGGGAAAGGCTGGGCCTATCCTCTTAGAAAACTTGGAAGGTAGGTGCTACCTCATTTGATATTGGGGAAACTGAGGCTAAGAGAGGGAAATACCTAGCTCAAGGTCTGCATCCTATAAGTGGTGGAACTTGGCTTGGCACAAAGTCCAGGTGATGCCATAATGAGAACTGTGCACATACAGGCCCCTTTGACAGATTCCACCCCCACCCTCACCACCCGACCAGGGCTGCCAATAGCTCATATGGCACCTTAGTGTGAAACAGTAAAAAACACCTGTGCCCCTCTTCCCCAAGGCATTTTACCATCATTTGCTAGAAGTTGTGATAAATACACAATTCTATGATGTCTGCACTGATCAGTGTCCTCACATATGTGGTGGCCTTGTTCAGCACACAACCCATGCAACTATATATGACAGCCCTGCTCACTTCCCTTCTCAGAGATAACCTGTTACAACATTGGTGTGAACTCTTCCTGCCATTTGTACTGATATATACTTGCATATCTACATGTATAAAATGTATATGTCGCTCTGCCACTCACTCATTTTATGCACCAGAGTGTTTGAGTCCTATCGTGCAGAGCCACAGAGATCCAGGTTTTCCTTCCAGTGGGTCTGTGGCAGGGCTCCAGGTCCCCATCCCCCACCCCTGGCTGCACCAAGAGCCTTTGTTCTTTCCTCTATTACATCCTGGAGTTTGGCACAAGATTCATTTGCACGAACAGGCTGCCTGCCCTGCTGTGAATAATCCCGGCCTCCGCCCTCCCATCTCAGAGGCTCTGCGACCAGAGGTTTGGCCAGCAGAGACCCGGACGTGGATGCCACTTGGTTGGGGGTGGGGGGTTAGCGGTGCTGTCTTCTTTCCCCCACACCTACCTGATGGTGATGTCAGCCTGGAGTCCATACAGTTTCTGCTCCAGGGCCTTCCGGAAGGACATGAGCGTGTGCTCTGGAGCCAGCTGGGGAGGAAGGGGTGGTGAGGGAGAGCCAGGATCCAGCTGATGCCCCTCACTGCTAACCGAAAGCTCTGCACGTTGGGAGGCTGGGTGGGCCTGCTTCTAATCCTGGCTCCTCTGCAGAGTAGCCGCATGGCCCTGGGCACCCACTCAGCTTCTCTCAAGTTCAGTTTCCTCATCTGTTAAATCATGCCTACCTCACAGGCTTTTTTGTGGGGAGAGGAAGGCAGGGTGGTTAGTGTTGATATATACAAATGCCCAACATATAGCCAGCGCTTCACAAATAGTGGCTATGATCATTACATTATCGTTGCTGTGTCCCAGGCACTGAGCTAGCTAGACACTGGGATGGGAGGGCATTTGTACAGCTGGGGCCGAATGTGAGATTCCCTCTAGGTTATACCCTGAGCTGAGTCCAGGTGAGACCGTGCAGGGAGAGGAGAGGGCAGATGGGATGGTAGAGTCTCAGTGGGGTGACCGGTTTCCTCATATGGACAAACATGACAATACCATCTCCCTCCCTGGGTTGTTACAAGGATTAAAAGCCCCTAGCACACTGCCTGATACATACAGTAAGTGCTTAATGACTAGCAATGGTTAATTCTATAGCATACAAATCAGATGGTCCTGGTTTCAGCCGTGACTCTGCCATTACCTACCATGTGACTGTAGGTATATTTCTTCCTCCTGTGGACCTCGTTTTCCCATCCACCCCTTGCGGGTGTATACGTACTGTTCTCCGGGGGTCTTTATGGTTGGAAGAGTTGGGGCTCTAAGTCTCCCTCCCCATTTCCATGTGGTCTGAGGACCCTGTCCTACCCTTTATGGCCACCGGGGGTCAGCACCAAACCGAGGATTGGGCTAAGACCAGGTCCTTGCGGGGTGGAGGACAGAGGGAGGAAGGGAGGACCCCTGTCATGGGTGGGAGGATTCCCTGGCTGAGCTAATCCCTCCCTACCCCAGGACATGCTCATCATTCCCTCCCACCTTCTCTCCCTCTGGCCATGGTGTTTCCTTTTCCTTTTTTTTTTTTTGAGACAAGAGTCTCACTCTGTTGCCCGGGCTAGAGTGCAGTGGCATCAGCCTAGCTCACAGCAACCTCAAACTCCTGGGCTCAAGAAATCCTCCTGCCTCAGCCTCCAAAGTAGCTGGGACTACAGGCATGCGCCACCATGCCTGGCTAATTTTTGCTATATATTTTTAGTTGTTTGGCTAATTTCTTTCTATTTTTAGTAGAGACGGGGTCTCGCTCTTGCTCAGGCTGGTCTCGAACTCCTGAGCTCAAACGATCCACTCGCCTCGGCCTCCCAGAGAGCTTGGATTACAGGCGTGAGCCACCGCGCCCGGCCAGGCCATGGTGTTTTCTAACTGTGACACACTCCCCTCCTCTGAGAGGCAGCCAGAGAATGACAAGGACTTTGGAGCTGCCCGAGAAGGAGCAATTCCACTTCCCAGTCACCGACCTGGGGCCTCAGTTTCTTTAGCTATAAAATGAGCTAATGTTATCAACCTCACCAGTGAGATGACAGACGTCAGACACCCTAGCCCAGAGCCTGGCACACAGTAGGGTCTCTGTAATAAGCTCCCTTCTTCCCTTTTCCCTGGCACAGAGCAGCCCTGGGGACGAGCTACTTGTCTCCCAGTCCAGTGGGCTGTGTGAGGCCCCCCAGAGGAGGAGGGACCGCAGAGGCACAGAGAGAGGGGCATGGACTCCCACCCATCCCTCCTCTAAATGTCCTGTGGCCAGGCCTCCTGCCAGTGACCACGCAAGAGATGCCAGTGCTCCCTCCCACACGGGCTGGGGCTGCAGAACACAGAAGCTCAGGAGAGGCTATGGAGGCCCCTTGGGAGGGGGAATGTCTTTCCTGGAAGTTTTTATGCACAGTTAAGGTCTCCCTGGGTTAGGTGCTGGCCTCTAGGAAAAAGAGGCATGGACACCTGGCCCTCCTTGGCCAGACTCAGGCCTCCAGGAAGGCCCCAGAAGCATGTGTGAATTCTTAATCCTGATGGCAGAGCTCCCACCTGCAGAAGGCAAGTCTGGGTGGGGGGCGTTGTCAGGAGTGGGTGCCTGGGGGCTGGTGGTTGTTACTTAGGTAGGCAGGACACTGTGCTGAGAGTCCCAGCTTTGGAGTTAGTCTGGCCAAATATTAAAACACACACACACACACACACACACACACGAACACATACATGCACATTCACATACACATGGCATGCCTGAACAGGAACGAAACATCCAGGGCACACAGTCTCTGAGACATGGACATGCACTTGCTCTTGCCACACACACAGACATGTGGAGTCAGAAGCCCCCCACCCACAGGTAATCATCTGAGGACACTGACACACACATGTAATCACAGAGAGGCACGGGGGAGGCCCTTGCCAGCACCTCAAAAAGTGCCACCAGGATGAGATCAGCCAGATGCACAATGTGAAAAACTCTACAGGACAAATGACTCAGTTTCTTTAACAAGTAAACAAAGAATCACAGGGAGGGGAGTATTATGGACTAAAAGATACGTAGGAGACATGTCAACTGGACGCGCTATGTGGACCTCGCTTGGACCCTGACTTTTAACAACTGAACGATACAAAGATATTTTTGAGACAACGAAAGAAAACTGAACATGGATTTGACATAATATTAAGGAATTATTGCTAATTAGGTTGGGTATAATAACAGCATTGCTATTATATTTTTTAAAAAGTCCTTATGTGTTAGCAATGTGTCCCGAAGGACGCGTGTGTAAGACATGGTGCGTAGGATTTGCTTTACTACAGCAGAAAAAGCAAGGAGGGGACAGATGAAGCAAGAGTGGCACAATGTTGGTAAATGTTGAAGGTGGGACTGGACTCATTCATCGCGCTGTTCTTCATTATGAGTCAGTAGACTGTTCTTTGCACTTCTATGCATGTTTGACATTTTTCTGTTAAAGAAAACCTCCTTGCTGGGACCACCTCACTCTTCCCCCTCCTCCTCCTCCTGCATCAGCACACTGCTCTGTCCCCCGGCCTCTGAGTCAGAGAGAGAGAAGAGCTAAATCTTGACCCCTAAGAAGAGAGCCCACCCGCCCCCCACCAAGCTTGGGCTCCCGCCTGGGACGGCTGTGCTTCTAATGCTTCCAACTCAACCTTGCAACGGCCAGTGGCGTGGGCATCACGAACACTGAGACACACAGGCATGTGGCAAACTGGACCCCAAATCCAGATCCCAGCTGGCTGCCTCTGGGAGGGGCGGGGGCTGGGGCCAGCCTGGGGTTTGGCAGGAGGCACCGGGGTCCAGCTCAGGGGCTGGGGTCTTCTCTAGAAAGTAACACCCACCACGTGCAGTGGAGGAGGATTCACGGCCGTGTCAGATTTGACACCTCCTCTGATACCAGTTCCTTGGTGAGGTCCCCTTTGCCACCCTGAAATCCAGTGACACAATGGAACTCCCAGCAGAGACCAAGCTCGCAGGAGGTTCCCGAACG
The DNA here is from genome assembly GCF_000956105.1 of Propithecus coquereli. NCBI lineage: Eukaryota > Metazoa > Chordata > Mammalia > Primates > Indriidae > Propithecus > Propithecus coquereli. The sequence continues at coordinate 4,945,882 of NW_012147897.1, forward strand.
TCCCTCGGGGCCACGGGTGGTACTGCCTCTGCTGAGAAGCATAGGTTCAAGGCTTTGGTGGGTGAGGGGGGCCGGGCCAGCCCAAGACCACAATAATGTCTAACTCTTACTTTCTGTGTGCTGGGTGCATATCTGGGCACTTCACACGTGTTAAATCCTGCTTCTCACACCCCCGTGGTAAGCACCATTGCTACTCCCGTGGTACAAGATAAGGAAACCAGGCAGAGATGGAAACTGGCTGGGCTCCCACAGCTGGCGCAGGGCTGAGCCAGGATTCTAGCCCAGGTAGCATGGCCCTGGAGCCTGCCCTCTCAACCGAAGCTCTCCTGCAGGGTCACAGAGCACCTCAGTGGCAGAACAGTGTGCCGACTTCAACTCCTTCCTCCCGCTCCAACTCAATCCTGTTCAATTGTCTTCACTTCAACAGTGGGCTCCGCACGTATCCTGCTCTCCTGCCCCCACAGCCTGGCTGGCTCTCCCGCTGCCTGGTCACAGCCCCGGGGCCCCATACCCAGCATCTGTACCCTAGGCCTTCCTAACCCACAGCCAGGTCTAGCCCAGGCCTAAAACCCTCCCACATCTCCACAGGGCACACAGGACACACGTTCCATCTTCTTAGCAAGATGCCTTCAGGACTGTTCAGGACTTGGTCCCACGCGAGCTCTCCGGCCTCTTCACCAATCCCTCCCATGTAGCTCCCACAAAAGAGCTAAAAACGGTGGCTATTATTATATTACACACATTATATCCATTTCCCAACAAGATCCTCCCCTAGAAGGGCAGCTGCACCGCATGCCCCGCCGTCTGTTAGGACCTGCAGGTGGCACTCACCATGGGGGCCCCGCGGTGGCCAATGAGGGCAGGCTTGGGGCCTAGGTCCTTTTTCTCCATGATGCAGGGAGAGGAGATGGTGAGAGGGGCCAGGTAGAGGGCAAACACCACGGCGAAGAAGGTACAGAGAATGGTCACCTGGGAGGCTGCAGACACAGGCCATGAGCGCCGCCTGGTGAGCTGCTCACCTCCTGCCAGGCCCAGCCAGCCCTGGGCAGCTTGCAGGCGGGATGCTGGAGCCCTCTGCCCCCACCTGTCAGGACCCAGCTGCTCAGAGGGGCAGCCTCGTTCTTGCTGGGAAGGTGAGCCCCACCTCTAACTCATACGCACACGTGCACTCACACAGACGTGGAGGGGGAACGCGGTGCAAGGCCAACGGAGGCTGCACCCCTCTGTGGAATCCGTGGGCCCCTCTGAGCCAGAGTCCTCTTGGCTGAGTGAAGGCCACCACATCCCCAGGTCACCCAGGTAAAGTGCAGGTGAGGGCAGCACGAGCCGGCTCGGTACTTGCGGGGGGCTGGGAGGGGCCGGCCATACTCACAGGACCGCTCTGCGCGGGCGAACTGTCCTGCCACGATCCAGGAGAGCACAGTGACTGCGGCCAGGGCCCCCACGTGCAGGAACGGTGCTGTGCCCTGCGTGTGGGAAGAGGGACTGGTGACTCCCACCCGTGTCCAGACCCTCTGGTCACCAGCGTCCTGGTGGCTTACAGGGCCTATACGGGGCAGCCAACCCTGTCTCCACTGGCCCGCTGAGGATGCTGGGAGTCTCAGGACCCAGGCTTGCAGCATCTTCCCTGCCTCTGACCTGCGATGTGACCCTGGGCCCCTCCCTGCCCCTCTCTGGGCCTTGGTCTGGAGAAAGGGGAGTGATAAAAAGGTGCCACCTTTTTGCAAGGGTCCCGGGGGAGCAGTATCCCCCCACACACACTCACCTGCAGGGAGATCAGCAGCACCTCCCACTCATCCTCCCACAGCTGGGCCACCGCCGACATGGCCACCACCGTGGAGGCCAGGATGACCACCAACCCTATCTGGAAGGGGAAGAGTCACCAGACAGAGGGTCAGAGCAGGTGTGAGGGTCCCCAGTGTGTGTGAGAGGACAGAGGGGAGACTGAGAGACAGACACGGGAGGGATGGAGGGAGTAAGAGAGGCAGACCCGGCAGTGCAGGGCGCAGAAAGGAAAGAGACAGGCATGGGCTGAAAGGAAGCCAGGGACAAGCAGACAAGATGCCAGGGACAGACTGAGGCAGGAGGAGGCCGGCAGACCCGTGGAGGAGGAACAGCAAGAAATAGAGCAGAGGATGGAGAGAAGGAGGGGCTATAGGTGTAACAGAGTATCACCCCTCCTCCCACAGATATGGAAGGCAAATATTGACAGTGGGGAGTGTGTAACAGAGGGAATGGCCTGAAAAAAATAATGACAATAATACTTTCTGTCTCTTTAAAACATCCTCCACTCCTTTTGAGAACCAAAGCTGCATCTCTGCCTCAGGCCAGTGGTTGGGAGGGACAGGGTAAGTCTTTTGTTTATTTGTGCAACATGAGATGGCCCAACCCAGACCTGGTAAAAGGAGGTCAGGAGATTGTCTTCAGGGGAGATGGGATGATCAGAATCACCAACTGTAGTTGAACAGTAATTGCCTGAAGCTGAGAACCCATCCTCTAAAAGCTCTGTATTTCTGCAAATGCCCAGGAAATTTGGATTTTGAGATGAGAAGGTCTACCATTTTTTCTCCTTTGCCAGCAAAGTAATAAAACTTCTCTTTCCTCCTCCCCAAACCACTTGGCCTCGTTCTTCTGATTTGGCCTCATGGACAAGTGCTGAGTTTTCAGTAACATAAGGAGGGAAGACACCCAGCAGGTGGGGGGCCTCCCCTGGTAGGTCATCTCCAAGGCCCCGCCCAGTCTCCTAGCAACTTGGGCATGACAGATGAGGAGACCAACTTGCCAGGTGGCAGAGGCAGCAGGCTGAGGCGCTGGGTCCCCTGCAGGAGCCTGAAGCACAGCCCCGCCTTGCACACTGGGCTGGGCTCACAGTGGCACTTCAGGTGGGAGCAAGTGGTGAGGCAGAGCTCTGCCCCGCCCGCCCTGGCCCCTAACCTTGCCCTGGGCCACAGCCCCGGTGCACCTGGCTTCCAGTGTGTCAGGGAGGGCCTGCCCTCTAGCAGCTGCTGCAGAAAGCAAGGGGCACAGCTCTGATGGAGGCCTAGGTGGTACCTTCAAGAAACAGAGATCTCTGGGGACAGGTGAGATCTGAATCCCTCAAACTAAGTCAAACTAAGCTAAGATTTCTGGCTCCTCAGCCCCTACCTTGAGCCCTGGACCTTACACTACCCACCCTCCCCACCCAACCTGCCCACACCACCAGGCCTGCCTCCCCAAGGCCCAGGCCACACCTCTCCTCCCAGGCCTCCTGCAGCCCCCACTGTGCAGGCCAGTCAAGGCCACCACGCACTATCCCTCAGACTTCCCTTCACTCATCCCCTACTTCCCTCCTGAGGGCCCGTCTTCCCAGGACACTGCCCGGCCACCCTACCCAAGTTCTCTCCACTGGCAGGGTCCTCACCCCTCTTCCTCCCCCTGCAACGTCTGCCCCAGAGGGGGCAGCACTGTGAGACCCTCTGACAACTGAACAAGGACTAAGTGGAGGTTCTAGACCCTGAAGGCAGGCGGTGGCCTATCCGTCCTCGTTCCCTTCACCGGGCAGGGAAGGTTAATTCTTGCCTGGCATTACATTTTCCTTTGGAGGCTTGTCATGCCAGCCCATCAGCCTGGAAATGAATGTTCCCAGGAAACAGCAACGAGGCTGAGATAGGTGAGGGCCGTTAGGGGCTCCAGCAGGCTGGCTCTGGGACAAGGTGGGCTGGTTTATTCTGCTAATGTCCCAGCTGGGGTGTCACATCTCCATTTCACACGCAGGGAAACGGGCTCAGAGAGCAGAAGCCTGCTTGGTCGCATGGCTTTGAAGGGACAGATCCAGGGACAACCCCTTCTGCCTGTCCCAGAGGCTCTGCGCTCTCTCGGACGTCCCGCTGCCGTCAGGGCGGCTGAGGAGCCTCTGGGGGCTCAGGGAGTTCCTGACAACCCCTAAGAACCCCCCTGAGTACCCAGGTCCCCTCCCTGCTGCCCCCAGACACGTGTCTGCCCCCTGGAGCTCATGGGAGGAGGCCCTGGACACAGCAAGCCTCTCTGGAGGGCCGTTTCTGAGAGCGTCTTATTACAACACTTAACTGCTAGTGGGAAGAACTTGCAATAAAGCCGGTTCCCATAATCCTAATACAATTAAAAGTGTTATTGTCTCTAGTCTTACAGTTGCTGTGGTGGTACTCTGTGCTCAGTAGCATTACTGCGTGTTCAGTGTCCGTGGGTTTTCCCCCATGTCGCGGCCTCAAGCCACAATAGTGGCACTGACTCCCAACAATGCAACTGCCATTCCTTAAATGTGGCTGGGAGTTAGAGGCTTTGCAGTAAGTGGGAGGCCCTTTCCCTGAGGCACAGAAGCCTACCTACGAGCCCAGACACAGACGCCATCCTCCTCTGAGAAAGTGGCCTTGGGCTTTCTGTCCTGGTGGGACGGTGCTTTGTGACAGCAGAGGAAGGGATGGGGGATACAGAAGCCACTTTCATTCATTTGAGGAGTCGTGCCCGGGTGCCGGGACCGGAGAGGAGCTGGAACCAACTTTCAGAGGTGCAACGGTTGGCCTCTTGGAGGTGCCTGACCTCTGAGTGCTGCGTTCTGAATGGCAGACAGCGGGCCCAGGGTCGATGGCCATACTTGGGTCACACTCCATGCTCACATCCTGGCTCTGCTGCCTAATGGGGAGGCCAAGCTCTCCAGGGATCTGTCCAGAGCTGTGAAATGGGGACGGTGAGAGCCTATGTGGAAGGGGTTTGGGGAGGATAAATGAGGAGATGCAGGTGAAGTGCTTAGGGCAGTGGCTGGCACCAAAGGAAATGCTTACTAAGTCTTGGTGGTGTCATTTTAAAAAGTAGGCATGGCACCAAATGAACAGGATTATTGTGAGGAGTAAATGAAATTCCCCGTGGAAAGTGCACGACACATACAGTCAGTGCCCAATAACCGACGGTTATTGCCGCTGTGATGAACTCAGCCCTGGCACACAGGGGGTGCTCAGTGAATGCGCCTTCCTGAAGATGCAGCTGGAGAGACAGTGGCTGGACACCGGGAAGAACTGTGGAGCCGGGGCCAGTGTTTGGAGAAAAGCCTGAATTGACCGGGAGAGTCGAAGCGGACATGGCAGGATGGCAGGTGGAGGCTGATGGGACCTGGGCTGGGGGCAGAAACACCAGCCCAAGCTCAGCCAGGGACTTGCTGTGTGGCCGCGCGGTACCCAGGGCTCCTCTGTGAGGCTCACGATGGGTCAGTGCCAGACCCCTCCTCTGTGCAGGTCCTGGGCTGGGGGCTGCTGCCACTGTGGCAGGGGACTCAGGCGAGGACACGGGAGCAGTGCAGTGTGCTCGGGGACAGCCTGGGGAGGTGGGAGGTGTGACTAAAGCACCTCCCAGAGGCCTCTGAGCTGATTCTGGGTAGCGGGTGGGGCAGGAAAGGGGGTGCCTCAAGGAAAGGGCCTCCCGCTTACTGTAAATCCCTCAAGAACCCTTCAACCTTCTCCCTCACCTCCTGGGCACCTGGACTTGTCCTGCAGGCTCACCTGGGAGGGATTTCTGGGAAACAGGAGCTTTGGGTGGACAGGGGAGGAGGAGGAAAGCCCCCCATGAGTACCCCATCCACCCACAGTGCCTGGCCTGCCGCAAGCGGCCCCTCCCACCCAGTCCTGAGCACCTCTGTCCTCCCCTCCCAGGATGCAGGGGAACCAGAGCCTCTCAAAATAGAGTTCATGATTAAAACATGCTATAAAACTGCAGTCTTGCCAGCAATATGATACTGGCATAAGGCCAGAGAGATAAATAAAAATAAGTAAAAAGTTCAGAAATAGATCCAAATACATAAAGAAAATTTACTATGATAAAAGTGGCATCTCAAATTGGAAAAGAAAGGATGGATTACTCAGTAGAGAGGTTTGGGGACATTGGGAAGCCATCTACAAAGAACATAGTAAGATCACACTAGGCCCCAAATAACAATAAGATAAAAAAATTAAATGTTAAAAATAGTGGAAACAGGCGGGCTGCAGTGGCTCA